>NW_027204348.1:115000-232500 GCF_024711535.1 Dipodomys merriami
TGGTTTGAGCTGGATGCCAGTGCTTCATGCCTGTCATCCTGGCTACATAGGAGGCTGTGATGGGAGGATGGATGCTTGAGGCCCAAGCAGGAAAGCCTGTAAAACTCTTATCTCCAACTAACTACCAAAAAGAAAACACCAGAAGTGGATGTGTGGCTCAAGCCATAGTCTGTTGGCCTTGAGTAAAAAGGCTCAGGGACAGCACCTAGGCTCCGAGTTCAAGGTCCAGGAGTGAGAGAAAGGAAGGAAAGAGAGAAAGAGGAGGGAAGTCCAGATGGAGAAAAAGAGGAAAGGAAGGAAGAAGGGAGAACATGTGAGACTTGGTTTGGAGTCCCTGGAACATGGGAGCCAACCATTCACAATCAATGTGGGGACAATTTCAGAGCCTAAAGCCAGTATGTAGGACCAAGCTACTGACACCTCAGCAACTTTCTGATATCCAGGAGCTGTTTGGTAGCCGACTGCAGAGGGAAGTAGCCTCAGGTAGACACTAGGACTCAGGGCGGGTCACCAGGTTTCAATCATTCCTGGTGCCAATGAGTTTATTTTCTGGTCAGATAAGAACAAGCTGTCCAAGGGCTAGGGAGGTATTGTTGTGAGGGAGTGTCGGGGGGGGGCAAGGAATAAGCAGGAAGATGAAGAGGGAAGAGAGTGTCAGGACATTGTAACCATGACTTCGCCTGACAACCTAGACCAAAAGTGATAGAGCCTTTGACCCAGCCACACTGCTATTAAGAGTCCTGGCACATTGCGTCACCATTGACCACCTGGCTATCATCCATTGCAGGATGCCTGTGCAGTACATCCTTGGAGCCTGGGACTTTCCAGGGCTCAATCTGAATTTGACACCTCCCCCCTCCCCCGTTCTTTCCTCCACCGGAGACAAAAGTAAGTTGGCCACTAGCACAGGACAGCCAGGGAATGAGGATGGGAGTAAGGACCCTTGTTGCCCCAGACTTCCTCTAGGGGGCACGAGGACCCTGTGATTGCCATTCTCAGAGGCAGAGATGGTTCTCTTTGCAGGCTCAGCCTTTAGTCTAGATGCAGATCTGGGATTCAGAGAGGGCAGACTGAAGGTGGGGCAGGTTTGGATAGAGGCTGGTGGGAAAACCAGAGGCACTGGTCTCTGAGCAGGGTTGTTTCTTTGAGGATACTCACAAACCAGGAACATTCCTGGGATAGATCAGCCCTTTTCTCCTTCCTGAGAGAGAGGGACCTGAAGCCCTTGAGTCTGTGTCCCTTGACCGAGAAATCCTTTCATTCCCACATCCTGTGGTTGGATAACTAGACCTCACCTCCCTACCCACTGTAGAGGCAGGACAGTGAGAGATCTTGAGTCTTTGATAAGGTCAGGAGATCCTGAATATGCGATTGTACTTGAACATCCTGACGGTGCATGGTAAGTTCCATCTAAGATTACCATGATGTAGGACATAGAATCTAGAGAATCAGATCAGGATGGGGTATGTTCTGGGAGTCTTGAGTATTATGTGTGAGCTTTCAGCTCCCGTATGCCCACCTGCTTCCCTTTCTTGGGTGGGTCTTTGCTAGAAAAAGCTTGAAATTAGGGAGTGGGTCCTATCCCTTGTCATTTATACTCAAAGCTAGCACTCTACCATTTAAGCCACAACTCCACTTCCAACTTGTTTGGGTGTTTATAATTGGAGATAAAGAGTTCTCATGGACTTTGTTGCCAAGGGTGGCATCCAACTGCAGTCCTCAGATCTGAGTCTCCTGAGGGGATAGGATGACAGGCATGGAAAAGTATCTTTGGCCAGGTGGCACTAGCTCATGACTCTCATCCTAGGTACTCAGCAGGTGAGATCTGAGGATCAGGGGTCAAAGCCAGCCTGCGCAGGAAAAACCCTGAAGCTCTTATCTCCAATGAACTGCCAGAAAAGCAGAAGTGGTGTTGTGTTGTGGCTTAAGTAGTAGAGTGCTTGCCTTGAGCTGAAATGCTCAGGGACAGCACCCAGGCCTAGGGTTCAAGCCCCACAACTGAAAAAAGAAAGAAAGTAAAACATATTTGCCTGCAAAGGATGGTCCAGGTGTGCAAGGGATGAAAAAGGGGGTGCTGTGGTTTGGAGACCGGGTGCTCACCCCACTGTACAGACATTTCTAAGAACTCCCCAAGTTTACCCCAGCTTGAAGCCACAGCTTCAAGCGGACATGGCTTGTGGCAGGCAGTGAGTGGGTGAATGGGTGCAGGGCTGGGATTGCTGTGTCTGTTTTTTCTCCAGTAAAGGATGGATTTGGATTCTTGTTGACAAAGTCTGAAGTGAAGGTTGCAAGGAGTTTGTGGCCTTATGAGATGGTTTTCCTCTGTGTATATAAGGTGGCTGAAACCGGAAGTCGCCAGTCGCTCACAACTGTCATCCTACCTACTCAGAAGACTGAGATGTGAAGACCATGGTTCAGAGCCAGCTTGGGCAGAAAAGTCTGTGAGACTTGATATCCAATGGACCACCAGAAAACAGGAAGTGGTGCTGTGGCTTAAGTGGGAGAGTGCTCACCTTCAGCTGAAAAGCTGAGGGACAGTGACCTGGCCCAGAGTTCAAACCCCATGAGCAACAACAAAAAAAGAGGTGGCTAAGTTTTCTGCATAGCAGTGTGTACGGTGTGAAATGCCATGCTGGTCTATGAGACATTCCAGATGTGTGAGAGGCTCAATGTTTTGTCTACAGTGGGTCTGAGGTCGGTAGTGCCACCTTCTTGTGGGTGGGATGTGATCCTAATGGAATGAGTTCATGGTTCTGTTCTCAGGGACTGCTGAAGCCTTGAGCTGTCCCTGTGTGTGTGTGTGTGTGTGTGTGTGTGTGTGTGTGTGTGTGAGTGAGTCGGTGAGTCTGTGTCTGTGTCTGTGTGTCTGTGTGTCTGTGTGGGTCTGTGTCTGTGTCTGTGTCTGTGTCTGTGTGTCTGTGTGTCTGTGTGGGTCTGTGTCTGTGTCTGTGTCTGTGTGTGTTTGTAGGTAGAAGAACTGGGCCTTGAACTCAGGGCATAGGTATTGTTCCTGACCTTCTCAGCTCAAAGTTAGTGCTGTGACACTTAAGCCACAGGTCCATCTCTATCTATTTGGTAGTTCACTGAGGATAAGAGACTCAGAGCCTTTCCTGCATCGGCTGGATTTGAACTGTGATCCTCAGACCACAGCCTCCTGAGTAGGTAGGATGACAGACATGAACCACCTGTGCCACTGTGCCAGATTTGTGTGTTTGTGTGTGTGTGTGTGTGTGTGTGTGTGTGTGTGTGTGTGTGTAGAAGTGGGTTGTAACAAGGAGCGCTGGACCCTTTAGTAAATTCTAACTGTTATCTTTGGGTGGGTGCATGGATATTGTGTCTTAGGTTTGGGGGCCTGGAAGGATGAAAAGCTTATATTATAAGACCAAGGGATCTGTGTTCCCTGGAGCTGTCTACTCCCTTGTCCCTGGATGGTGGCAGAGGGAGCTTGGGAGGACCTGGGGGTGGGGCCCACAGGGGGTGGCTCCCCAGAGGGACAGAGAGCATGGCCAGCACTTAGTCAGGATGCCAGCTCTGTTATTATGGAGCATACTGGATGGGTCAAACTCTGGGTCTTCTCATCATGAGGTCCGATGGGTGAGGCCAACCCTATTTTAAATCTTGACCTATGATCTTCAGATCTCAGCCTCCTGAGTAGCTAGGATTATAGGCATGAGCTTCTGGCACCTGGCCTCTGATTCTTTTTGGTATATTAAGGTTTGAACTCAAGGCCTTAGGCTTGCCAGTCAGGTATTCTTCCATGAAAGCCAAGCCTTTCTGTCTTGGGCATTTCTAAGATAGAGACTAAATATATGCTCAAGCTGGGCTGGATCACGATCCTCCTGTGACAGGTGTTGGCCACCATGACTGGTTCTCTGTATTGGGATGCTAGACAGGTAGCACCACGTTTAGTTATCAGTTTAGATGGATTGTCACAAACTCTTAGTCCACAGCAGCTAATTCTTGACCACAGTTGAAGCTCTGGGCCTTACCATTGGACCTCAGTATCCTCCTGGGACAGTTGTGAGGAAACAAGGGATCAATATAGGGGGATCACTGGGGCAGGGGCAGGCATAGAAGGAACAGTTGCCAGATATGGTTCTTGGAAATTCTGTGAGCATATGACAGGAAGGTACCCTGCAAGGGCTCAGATGGGGCCTGTTATTTATCATGCAACAGATATGGGATTATGAAACAAAACATGGCTCTCTTTCATCCTTACCCTATCCCCATGTGGAAGGGGATCCTTCACTGTGTTCAGTTTTGCAGCTGGGGAAAATGAGGCACAAAGAAGCTGGGTGACCTATTCATGAACCCCAGTTTACAGGAAGCTCAGCCTGACTTCTCTGCCATGCTCCCTATGACAATGGCTGCTATTCAGTCCACTTATTGTGGTGGATAATCCACTTCTTGTCAGTCCTGAGGCTTGAACTCTGGGCCTGGGTGCTGTCCCCAAGCTCCTCAGTTCAAGGCAGGTGCTCTACCACTTGAGCCCTCAGCACCACTTCTGGATTTCTGGTAGTTCTTTGGAGATAAGAGTCTCACATAACATTTCTGCCTGCGTTGGCTAAAATCCATGATCCTCATATGTCAGCTTCCTGTATAGCATTATGCCTGTGCCACTGGCATCAGGCATAAGTCCAATTTTGATTTTCTTTCTTTCTTTCTTTCTTTCTTTCTTTCTTTCTTTCTTTCTTTCTTTCTTTCTTTCTTTCTTTCTTTTCTTTCTTTCTTTCTTTCTTTCTTTCTTCCTTTCTTTCTTTCTTTCTTTCTTCCTTTCTTTCTTCCTTCCTTTCTTTCTTTCTTTCTTTCTTTTCTTTTCTTTCTTTCTTTCTTTCTTTCTTTCTCTTTCTTTCTTTCTTTCTTTCTTTCTTTCTTTCTTTCTTTCTTTCTCTTTCTTTCTTTCTTTCTTTCTTTCTTTCTTTCTTTCTTTCTTTCTTTCTTTCTTTCTTTCTTTCTCTTTCTTTCTTTCTTTCTTTCTTTCTTTCTTTCTTTCTTTCTTTCTTTCTTTCTTTCTTTCTTTCTTTCTTTCTTTTCTCTTTCTCTCTCCCTCTCCGTCTCTGTCTCTGTCTGTCTGTCTCTGTCTCTGTCTCTGTCTGTCTCTGTCTGTCTGTCTGTCTATCTGTCTGTCTGTCTGTCTGTCTGTCTGTCTGTCTCTCTCTCTCTCTCTCTCTCCCCCCCCTCTCTTTCAGAAACTGGTTGAATGTGTCCTGGAGCAGGTGGCTCAGCGTCTCCATGTGTGTGGGACCCATGGTAACCCTCTCATTCTGGAGGTGGGCTGTGGGTCAGGAGCTGTCTTGCTCAGCCTGTTGAAATAGCTCCCTGAGGTCAGCCACTCTGTGCCCGGGCTAGAACGTGACGGTTATTCATTGTCCATCCATCCTCTGAATACTTCCCCACTACCCTCTGCTAAGTCAGTTAAAGGAAAGTGGATGAGGAGGCATTGTGTTGTCCAACAGCCTTGCATGATCCTGGGCCTCTGATCCTCACTGCCATCTATCTGGCCAGACCCCGGTTATAAGAAAATGAATTCACTCTATGTCTACTTCGCTTTGCTGGGGTGTGTCATTTCAGGTAGGGGGGCGGGGTACAGAGGAAAGACTCCAGACCTGGCAGCTCTTGTGGTACCTTTGTTCTTGTGACAGAGCCGCCAAGTTATTGCTGTGGATAAGGACGTAGCTGCCATCAAACTGATCAGATACAATGCTCAAAGGTAAGTAGGCAGGCTGTTGAAGTATCAAACCCACTCATGATTACTTCCCACTCACAATAAGGGGGGGTGCAGTGCAGGTGGCCGGCACTGGCCCTAGAGGAATATAAATGGATGGTGGCGTTCAGGTGCTGGTGGCTCCCATCCATCATCCTGGCTATTTGGGAGGCTGAGGTCTGATGGTCATGACTAAGAGCCAGCACAGGCAGCAAAGTCTGTGATATTCTTATCTCCCCAAAACCACTTCCCCCCACCAGAAAAAAAGCCAGATGTGGTGCTGTGGCTCAAGTGGTAGTGCCTCAGCCTTGAATGAAAGAAGCTCAGGGACGACACCGAGGCCCTGAATCCAAGTCCTAGGGCTCAGAAAAAAATGATAAAATAAATGAATAGTGGGCACCTGTTATCTTACTACTAAAAAAATGGATTCAGTCTTCTCTTTGGTACTTGTAGCCAAAAGTAAGGGGCTTCTTTGATGCTCCTCTAAACCTCCCTTTCTCTCCATTAGCTCTCTAGGCTTCAGTTTCAGGATAGAATTCAGATCATCCCACTCAATGTGACCTTATAATACCCTCTCCTACCCACTTTCCTTGGGGTGGGGATTCTGGATGTACTCACCACTGGGAAGATGAGGCACTGCAGAGATGGGGGTAGGTATCCCCGAAACTCACACACACATGCACACACACACACACATACATACACACACACACACACTCACCTAGGCCAACTCAGACTAGCCTTTTCCAAAGGCAAATTATCTCCTTGTATTAACTGACCTAACAGAGGAACTTGATCCCTTGTAAATGACTATTTTAACTACGGCTTGCTTGTTGGCATGAAATAAACAAAGAAAGGGTCTGGGGCCCATCACCTGTGGCTCAGGTACACGTCTGACACCCTGGCTACTTAGGAGGCAAATATCTGAGGATCAAAGATCAAAGCCAGCCATAAGCTGGAAAGCTGGTGAGAATCTACTCTCCATGGAACCACCAAAAAGTTAGAAGTGGAGCTGTGGCTCAATTTGTGGAGCACTGCCTTGAGCATGAAAACTCAGAGAGACCACTCCCAGAACATGAGTTCAAGTCCACACAGAAAAATGGCCCCATCTTTTTGCCCACAGACTGCCTGGGCCTTGAGTGCCTTCTCACAGAGTGTGATACAACACTGGTCCTAGGTAGTGTATCAGAGCCTTCAGAAATTGGGTGGTGGAAGCCAGGCCTACTCCTTCTTGTGCTCTAAACCCACACCAGCTGGAAGGCAGAGCGTGACAAGGCAGGCAGCCTGCAGAGCAAAGAAGATCTTGCTCTGTCAGGGTGATTGGAGCAGGCTTTTTAGAGGCAGCACTTGAAAGGGGGTTTTTCTTAACAAAGAGGATCTGACAGGAAGCACAGAGAGCAAAGATGCTGTAGATAAATTACAACATAGTTGAGCATGTTTATTTACAGCCAGGGCTGCTGGTGAGAAACTCAGTATTGATGTGAAAGACTATCCCGAGACAGGCCCGAGGGTTCACAGAGAGCTATCCAGGGTTGGGATTGTGTCTTAGCAGTAGTGGGCTTGCCTAGCACATAGGAAACCCTGGGTTCAATTCCTAGGTCCTGCATACACAGAAAAAGCCAGAAGCAGCACAATGCCTCAGGTGGAAGAGTGCTTGCCTCAGAAGAAGCTCCTAGACAGTGCCCAGGCCCTGAGGTCAAGCTCCAGGACTGTGAAAATAAAATAGCACTCAGATGGACCTTGGTGACAGGTGGTTGGCTATGCCCTGTAGCTCTTAGTAAATCCATCCATGCTTAGTGTCTCCTTCTTTGACAGAGGAGAGCTGGATATTCCTTCTGCCCTGGACACCTCTGGAGGTGGTTATCAGCAACCCTCCCAACATCTTCCACCGGGGAAATGGCCCCAGAAATCCTCAGGTACAAGTTGGATGGGGTTGGGGGGATACAGGGCAAACCCCAGAAGTCCTAGTGGGTCTGACCTGTCCCAGAGGACCAGTCCATCCAGAGGAGGCAGATGGGAGCTTAGAGAAGGGTAGAGATGTGGAGGGAGCTCTTTAATGCCCATGGCCCTAACCAAATTCCAAGCCTTTCTTTGCTTTCTGTGGGGGAGATAGAGGAGTGTCTAGGTGGTAGTGTATAGAGGAGGACTACATGGAAATTCTAAAGACTGAGACACAGTAAGCCTTGTGCTGGTGGCTCACACCAGTTATCCTGGCTACTTGGGAGGCTGAGATTCAGAGGATCTCATTTCCCAGCCCAGGCAGGAAAGTGCCAAGGACCGGCTCTGTCGGGATGATGGAGGACACCTAGTGGAGGAACTGGAATAGGTGGGGAGATGGCAAACAGACAACTCATACACAAGAGGAATGGATGATGAGTGCGATTTAATGCAGAGGATAACAAACTTTTATAGCAAAAGTCTCCAGGAGAAAGGGCAAAAGGTTACACAATCTTGCTGCAGGGCTTCATTCTTGGGTGGTTACCAGCTGGTCGCCTGATAGGCACTTCTTTCTGGCTTATCTCTATTTTTAAGAAATACAATGGGTTTTGATGTTTATCACCAATTAACCATTACCTTTTTCTATAGAGGCCTTAACTGTCCCATAAGATCTTTCCTGTTCCTTCTTTAATAGTAAGCACCAAGGAGGCCTAGATCTAGCAAGTCTCTTAGTAAATGAAAGAGAGTAACAGGAAATTCTTTCTCCTAAGTAGTTCTCCCAGCAATTGCCATACATTCTTTCTGTTCTAGCCAGCCTACAGCTTCTTGTAAATCTCTTACAAACAATTCCTTCTGCTGTCGTGAAACCCCCAATACTTTTATATTTACTTATGACTTGTCTACTAGCGTCCATAAGAGGGGCTTTCAGGGTAGCACTTAACTCTGGTGAGTTAGTCATATTTTTAAGACACTCATCAGATGTTGGAGTCGTCAACACTCTTAAGAAAGAGCTTTAAATAAGGGAACATTGAGCATGAGTAAGTACAATGAGCAGCAGAAACAGTAAAAGATTGATAAGCACTCTTATACAGTGAAGAAAAGAAAAGCAGGGACAGAAACACATCTTTCCCAGGGGCTTGCCAGCCTTTCCAGGAGGTAGGCCTCTTTGAAGCCCCATTCTCTGAGGTAGATTTCGGTGAAGTCCCATTCTCAGAGATAGGTCTCTGTGAAGCCCCATTCTCAGGTCTGAAAGCAGGTTTCCCATGTTAAGCAGACTCCACCAGAGTAGGCGTGGCAGGAAAGTCCCATGAGAGTGTCATCCCCAATCTCCAAACAGAAATGGCACCATGGCTCAAAAGATACAGAACTGGCCTTGAGCAAAAATCATCATCAGGGACAGTTCCCAAGCCCTGAGTTCAAGCCCTTCAACAACAACAACAACAACAACAACAAAAACAGAGATACACTCTTGCTTGCAAGTGATGGTGAAGCAATGGGGGTCCTGTCATTGGGAGACCAGATGCTAGCCTAAGTGTACAGAAATTTCTAAAAACTCTCCAGGTTTGCCCCAGTGTGAAGTCACAGCAGGGTGGGCGTTACCTTACCAACAACTCCAGAAGTCGTGGCCTGTCTTCGGCAAGGAGTGGGCTAATGGGAGCAGGGATGGGAGGGTAGTGTCAATTATATTCCCTCCATCCATGGAAATATAGTTTTGGATGCAGGTGTTAAAGTCTGAAGTGAAGGGTTGCATGTGGTTTGTAGCCTGACAAGTTGGGTTTCACCTGGCTATAAGAAGGTAACTGAAGCCGGGTGCTGCCAGTGTCTCACAACTGTCATCCTAGCTACTCAGGAGGCTGAGATTTGAGGCTTGCAGTACAAAGCCAGCTTGGGCAGGAAAGTCTGTAAGATTTTTATCTCCAATGAACCACCAGAAAACCAGAGGTAGTGCTGGGGCTCCAGTGGTAGAGCACACACTTTCAGCTGAAGAGCTGAGGGACTGCGTGCAGGCCCATAGTTCAAACCCCATGACCGACAACCAAAAATAAGGTGGATGAGTTTTCTGCATAGAGTTATGTACAGTAGGAAATGCCATTCTGTGTTATGAGCCATTCCAGACGTGTGAGAGGCTGAGATTTGTCTACAGTTGGTCTGAGGACGGTAGTGCCATCTACTCGGGGTTTGGCATGTTCGGGTGCTCAGGGACTGATGAGGCCTTGGGCTACCCCTGTGTGTGTGTGTGTGTGTGTGTGTGTGTGTGTGTGTTTCCTCATCTTTCTCTGTCCCCTTCCTGGGTTCCTGTCTTCCTCTTCCTGACCAGGGATGTTGCCCCTCTTCCATTACAACCTTGCCTTTTGCCTCGTCAGGGTCTACAATGAGTCTTAAATTGCCAGAGACCTGCATAGTCCAGCTTTTCATTGGGGCCCAAGTCTGGCTGTCCATATCTTTGGCCACTTCCAGGGGATTCTGTGTCAGCAGGGCCAGCTGGCATAGGTTCTCCCTTACCTCTGGAGGGGTGGGGTTCAGTCATGGGATGTCTTGTCCTTTTCCTCAGCTGGGCCTCTGGCTGCGGGTCCCTCCCAGCAGGCTGGCAGTGGAGTGGGGGAAGGGTGGTTGCCAGTGGCTCTGACCAACTTGAGCTTGATAGCTGACTGAAGGCTGCCCAAGCAAGAAGGATTTTGGGCTGCATAGAGGTGAGGCCCAGGTGGCTTGGAAGTATCTGTTGTTGTCTAGGAAATGTCAATGAACATTATTGCAGCCAAGTCTATCTCCCAGCCCCAGCTTGGCCTCTCAGGTCCTTCTAGACAATTCTGGATACCCAGAATACAGAGGCACAGACTTAAGATTCCAGGACCAGGGAACTGGGGGATGAAAGACTGGTATGGCCAGTAGCGCAGTGTTCTGGGGCATTAGCCTTGACCTGGTTATGCCTTCCTTGCGTAAGTTCACTTCTTAACCCGTGGCTGGCCACACACCGGCCATTTGTGGCAGTGATATGGAAGTGGCAGGAGCAAAAGTGAGATCTAGTACGACCAAAATCTGGATTTATGGTCTGTGGGGGTGGGGAAGGCAAAGGGTGTATATTAAAAAAAAAAATCTCAGAGCTGGAACTCAGGGCCTAGGCACTGTCCCTGAGCTAACACTCTACCACTTGAATCATAGATCACTTTTCACCTTTTTTAGTAGTTAGTGGAGAGATGAGTCTCACAGACTTTCCTGCTTGGGCTGGATTCAAGCTGCCATTCTAAGAGCTCTGCCTCTTGAGTCGCTGGAATTGCTGGTATGAACAATTGGCTCCAGTTAAGGATGATAGTGGATGCATGTGCTTGCATGCGTGTTTGTGTGCATGCATGCATGCGTGTGTGCATGAGTGTGTATGTGTGTGTGTGTGTGTGTGTGTGTGTGTGTGTATTTACCAGGACTTGAACTCAGAGCCTAGGTGTTATCCTTTAGCTTGTTTGCACAAGGTTGGTGCTGTACCACTTGAACTAAGGTATCTCTGCTTCCCAGCTTTTGGTGATTCATTGGAGAGAAGAGTCTGCTCAGGCTAGCTTTGAATCTTGATTGATCCTCAGGTGTCAGCCTTGAGTAGCTAGGATTATAGGCATGAGCCACTGGCACCCAGTTGCAAGAATGTCTTTTCAAACGCTCTTCTGTTCTAACAGCTGTCTACTTCCCCTGGCCTAGATCTCTGACCTCCACTTCAGCTCCCAGCATCCCGGGACTGTGTGGAGAACATAAACCTCTAACCTGATCCCATTTCTTTGTACTCATGAGAGGGTATGTTTCTTCTGTAGCCTGGGGAAGGAGGGTAGCTGTAGATGGGCGCTGGGCTGGGGGATAGGTAGTCTGTTTCAGCCAAGAAGGAAAGTGTGGCCAGATGCTAATAGCTCATGCCCTCCTAGTCCAAGCTCCTCAGGAGTCTGAGATCTGAGGATTGCCATTCAGAGGCAGCCCAGCTTGAAAAGTCGGTGAGACTCTCCTCTGCAACTAGCCACTGAAAAGCTGGAAGAAAAGCTGTGGCTCAAGTGGTAGAGTGCTAGCCCTGAATGAAAAAGGTGAGGCACAGAGTCCAGGCCCTGAGTTCAAGCCCTAGTACCAAGATGTTTGCAAGTGTGTGCAGGCATACATACACACACAGACACACACACACACACACAGAAGAAGGTGGTAATGATGAGCTCAGCTAGAAAACTGGGGGCACTCCTGAGGCATAGTCATAGTAAACTCTCAAAGCAGATCAAGTGGTTTTTCCCTAAGTCATTCTTGGGCTGAGGGGTCTGGGTCATGCCAGTAAGTTCCATAGAACCTGCCTTTCTATCCATGCACGGGGCCACAGGACCAAGGGAAGGCATTATGGATGCTCATTTGTAGTCGGCCCACGATTGCCCCGAGCACAGGTAAGGAAAGTAAGGGTCTGAACCCTGTGACTCCAGGGATAGAGACTGCTACCAGCAGCAGCCTGCTGGCTGTGGATACCTGAGACTACAAGTCTTTCATGAGTCCAACTCAACACCCGCCCAATGTGTGCCTGATAGATTCACACTCTTGTGATACTCGAGTGAGTGGGCATTACCTGCTGTGCCATCTTGCAGCTCCTGCCCCTGCTGGCCCAGAACCTTGGTCAGCCATGACAGATGCCATTCTGATGAACAGATTAATGACCTCCATGCTCAAGGCTCCAACCCTCTCTGATACTGTGGCCTGCTCTGTAGGCAAAGGCCTCCAAAGAGGCTGCTCTCAAGACTTGTAGGACACCTAGTCATTGGGAGACCCTCAGTGGCCCACTTGAAATTACTCTGCCTAGATCCACAGAATGAGGTCCAAGCAGGCCAGGTGTTGGTCATGGGACTTGAACTCTGGGCCTGGGGCCTGTCCCCAAGCTGTTTGGCTTGCCACTTGAGGCACAACACCAATTCTGGTTTTCTGGAGGTTCCTTGGAGATCAGAGTCTCCCAGACATTCCTGCCTAGGCTGGCTTTGAACCGTGATCCTCACATCTCAGCCTCCTGAGGAGCTAGGAGGACAGGTGTGAGCCACCGGTGCCCGGCTGATCTGGCCTTTCACCACAGTAGACTAGGAGCTTCTGAAAGCCTTTATTTTTTTAGGTGCAAGTACTGGGGCTTGAACTCAGGGGTTAGGCTCTGGTCCCTTAATTTTTTCCCTCAAGATTAGCACTCTGCCACTTGAGCCAAAGCTCCATTTCTGGCTTTTGGTAGTTCATCGGCAAGAAGAGTCTCACTTGCTTTCCTCCCCTGAGCTGGCTTGACCCACGATCTCTATCTCAGTCTCCTGAGTAGCTAGGATTTACAGGGGTTGAGCCACTGGTGGCATTGGGCTAGAAGCTTTTCTTAAGCAAGTGTTCTGCCCTGAGTTTGCCCTAACTCCTCCATGCAAAGGAGGTCTGAGGGTCAGGAGCTCTGAAAAATTAGCTTCCAGCCACAGGAAATGGCTGGGGTCTCTGGTAAAAAGCCAACTAATCTTCCTCCTGGGCCCCATTCTGGGACTCCAGCCTCTGCCCTACCTGTGACTCACATATAAACCTTGACCCAGCCTTGAATGTCCTACCAGACTTGTCTGAAGCCACAGAACCTTCATTCCACCCATACCATCTGCTCTAAAGCATACCTCAGGACCTTTGCCCATGCTGTACCTTCTGCCTGAGGCCCTCTGTCCTGAATCCACATCATGGAACTCCTGTGGAATTTTGGCATTGGTTATATCACCTAGTGGAGCAAGTCTTTCCTTCCCTTCTCCCTCTTTTTTTTTTTTTTAATATTGAGTTTCTAGAGATGGAACTTGTGCAGGCTGACTGGCAAATGCTCTATCTTGGTGTGTGTGTGTGTGTGTGTGTGTGTGTGTGTGTGTGTGTGTGTGTGTGTGTATGTGTGTGTGTGTGTGTGTGTGTGTGTGTGTGTGTGTGTGGTGTGTGCATGTGTGTGCCAGTCCTGGGGTTTGAATTCATGGCCTGGATGCTATCATATCCCTGAGCTTTTGTGCTCAAGGCTAGCGCTCTACTCTACTACTTGAACCACAGCTCTATGTCTGGCTTTTTGGGTGTTTAATTAGAGAAAAGTGTCTCATATAGACTTTATTGCTTGCAATTGGTATCATCAGATCTCAGCCTCCTGAGTAGCTAAGATTACAGGGGTGAGCCACCAGCACCTGTCCTCTACTCTACCTCATATCTATAACTTCAGCCCTCGTCTGAGTTCCAGAGCAAAATATCACACCAGGATGAATTTTTTCTTTTTGACAGTCTTGGGGATTGACCTCAGAGTCTCGGCATTCCCCTGAGCTTCATTTGCTCATGGCTATCTTTCTATCACTTAAGCCACAGTACCACTTTTGGCTTTTTCTGTTTCTGTGGTACTGAGCAATCAAACCCAGGGTTTGTGCATGCGGGCTAGGTAAGCACTCTAGCACTAAGCCACAATCTCATCCCAAGGCTCCCTTCTAACGGGAGTTATGAGGGTGGGGTTTATTGGCTTACCCCCTTTGGTGTAGAAATCTCTATTTCATATCTTTGCCATGATTTGGGACCAGTTTGTGACTCGGCAATGAGGCATGATAAATGAGTGATAGCCACAGGCCCCAGAAGTCTAGCCTGTCATCCTACAGAAGGATAAAGAATATGGAGCCAGAACCTTTGACAACTCCTACAGCCTAGGAACTGTGCTTTCCCTGGAGGCAGTGGCTGGCTTCATGGTGTCCCGATGGGACACCTCGGCCAGAACATAAGGCTTCAGTTCTTAAATGGCAGAGAAGGATTCTTTGTTCATGTTGCCTGCTCAGACTTTGTACTCTCTGAGGGCTTGTCCCAGCTTGCCCAGGTTGGGGGGCTGGGCATGGGCAACCTGCTGAATGCCCATTGTCCATACACAGATACATGGAGTTATTGCCTCGGTTTTTTTTTTTTGGCAGGTCCAGGGTTGTACTATGAGCCTAGGCTCTGTCCCTGAGCACCTCTTGCTCGAGAGTAGTGCTCTGCCCTTGAGCCACAGCCCCATGTATGGTTTTGTTTCCCCTGTGATCTCTTAGAAAGAAGAATGTCATGGACTTTCCCATCCTGGATGAATTCAAATTGGCATTCTCTACATCTTGGCCTCCTGAGGAGCTAGGATTACAGGCAAGAGCCACTGGCACCTTGCTTACTTTTCTTCTTTTTTCTTTTTTTTAATGGTAACAATCTGAAGTCTTCACGGTGTCACTCCAATGGTTTGCATTATAATTAAATGACCCAGGCCTGGAGTTTGAATGCTAGGACTGCAACCCACAAAAGGAAGGAGAGCCTGACAAACTTATTCCTGTTCATGTGAATGCTTATAGAGTGTTGTTAATGTAACAATAAATGTGCAGTAGATTCATGACCCTATTTTAGAATGCCACACAAAAATTATTGGGTTTATGTTTTCCATTCTAACACCATGGTATAATTAAGGATATTGATTAATTTTTAATTAATAATTTTATAAGTATTCAACCTGGATACTTCATTAAATGGAGGCAAAATTTATTAACTAATAATTGGTAATAACATATATAATTTAATATCCTCACATTCCCACTCTCTGTATATGTATATATTTGTATATGTTTATGTCTATCTCTCTATCTACTTCAATCTACATATTTATCAACGTATACATACATATATATGTATATATATATATGTATAAATATAAATATGGTGCAAATTCCAAACCAGTGCCTTATTACTATTATTATTACTATTATTATTATGAAGATGATGATGATTATTTTGCCTAAGCACGTGGCTTGAACTCGGGTCTTGGCATCTCTGCCACAGTTGGTGGTGGCATCCTAGGACCCGAGTTCAAATCTCGGGGTGGAAAAAGAAATAAAAAACTGTAAAGGAGAAGCCTAAAACTGAGAAGTTCAAGGAGGTAGTTTTCCTTTTTATTCCCTTTGTATTGTGACCATCCTGGGTCTAAATGACAAGGCCCAGAAAGCATACATTATCTTGCATTGCTGATGTTTGGTGGGGTATTAAGGAAGCCATAGCCAAAACCAGAAACTTAGGCCTGGAGGTCGAATCCCAGGACTGCCACTAATGAATGGAGATTCTCAGAAACCTATTCCCATATATATCCATATGAATGGAATGTTATAAAATTAACAAATTAGTAGTTAGTATACGATATTATAAAATTATACACAATTATACAATATTGACTAGTTTTCAATTAATACTTTATTATATATTCAATCATGATAGTTAAAAATGGAAGGAATAATTTAATTGCCAATAATCGGTATTAATATTGTTTATGCAATTTCATAATATACAGACATCTCTCTCTTGTTTTATACATATACATCTATTTGTCTATCTACCAATCTATACATTTATCTGTTCATACAATTGTCACTCCTGGGGTTTAATGATAGAATGTTCGCCTAATAAGTACAAAGCTCTGCATTCGATTCCTCACTACTGTGTACACAAAAAAATCCAGAAGTTATGCTGTTACCCAAGCAGTCAAGCACTAGCTTTGAGCATAAAAATTTAGGGACTGTGTCTAGACCCTTACTCAAGAGCCAGGACTGGCACCAAAAAAAAAAAAAAAAGATAGAATGTTCTGACTGCAACAATGTAAGTATAGTACTACAAATACCTCATCACAAGTATGGGACTACAAATACCTCATCACAGAGCAAGTAGGGAGTCTGGTGCTGACAGCTGCCATCTAACTTGACAAAATGTCCCATGATACTATTATATATTCACCACTTAGAAACTTGAAGAGGAAGCTGGGCATCGGTGGCTCATGCCTGTCATCCTAGCTAATCAGGAGGCTGAGAGATGAGGATCATGGTGCAAATCCAGCCTGGGCAGGAGATTCCTTGAGATGCTTATCTCCAATGAACCACCAGAAAGCCTGAAGGGGTGCTGTAGCTCAAGTGGTAGAGCTAGACTTGAGCTGAAGAGCTCAGAGACAGCACTGAGGCCCAGACTTGAACTCCTTCAACTTACAAAAAAGAAGGAAACCTGAAGTGGAGTGCTGGGAACTTGTGTTAGGGGTAGAGTGCTTTGCATGTATGAAACCCTGGGTTTGAATCCTAAGTACCACATCCCTAGAAAAAAACTCTGAAGTGGATCTCTGGCTCAAGCTCAAGTGGTATACTTGAACAGGTGAAACAGATACAATGTTCATGTCCTGAGTTCAAGCTCCAGGACTAGGGTATACACACACACACACACACACACACACACACACACACACACACACACACACACACACACACAAACACAGAGCATAAGTAAAGTTGTGACACAAAATGGTAAAGCACCTGGATTCTCCTCTGAGCTCATTCTCATCACCCTGGCCCTGTGTTCAACCCCAAAACCTAGCCACCCAAGGCCTGACTAGGAGAGGACAAAGGTTTCAAAACCTGATAAGCTTCACCAGATCTAGATGATAGGAAGCATTGTGATTTTGCACAAGTGCTTAGATTTAGCAAACTTCCAGAATCTTAGGGAGGCACCACCATTGCCAATTAGGAATCTTTTCATTAGGTTAAGCTCCCTAGTTGTCTGCCAGAAGGACTCGAATTAATTGAAGCAGTTTGTTTCTACATTGGAACATAGTCTCACAAAGACAGGACAAGTCCAGGGAACTTGGCCTGCCACAGGAGGTGGCACAATTGAAGGCTTCCTGTCAAAACAGAGCACTGGGGAGAGAGTTAGCTTGGGGTACAAAGAGGCCTTTTTCTCCTGGCCTTCAGAGCCCATCCACACTCATCCTCACTAATTGCCCCCGATAAATTGTTTGTTACACAGCTGTACAGGAGTGAAACTTTTTGTCTGCCTGTTCCAACAGTGAGGCATACTTCCTCCAGCAGCCTGGGGTGTGCAGAAACCCTCAAGATACCCTGGGAACAGTGAGGGGAGCCCCGAAATAGGCACTGTCTTGAAAACACCGTTTGTGCTATGAAATTATTCTATTCAAAGCAAATTTCCTAGCTGTGTGCCTTTCTTCATAGCGACCTTGGATGTTCACTGATAGAAATACATACATACACACACAGACACATGGAGTTAATGGCTCTTTTTTGTGGCTTTTTAATGGCTTTTTGTAATGGCTTTTTTTTGAGGCTTGAACTGTGAGCCTAGACATTGTCCCTGTGCTCCTTTTGCTGAAGGAAGCATTTTATTGTCTTAAACCATGTTTACCCTAGGCTGGGGTACAGCATTTACACCCACAGATGATCCGGGGATCCTAGGACCCGAGTTCAACTCACAGCACTGGCAAAAATACATCAAACCAAAAAAAAAAGAAATGGAGGAAGAAAAATCCAAGAAGCTTTACACAACCATTTTACCTCTTTTTCCTTGGCACTGTGACCATCCTGGGTCTCAATGACTCTGCTGGAAAATTGTATGTCACCTTGCATGGCCTAAGGCTTCTGGGCTGTCAGTGAAGCCTGAGCCCAACAGAGACACCTAGGACCTGAGTTCCATGATCCTGGGACTGCCACCTACTCACAGCTGAAGATCCTAGGAGACTCGTTCCTATCTATAGGAACACTAATAAGAATGTTTGACATATACTAATTTAATTACTAATTAGCTAGTCTATTATAAGTTTGTATGCAGTAAGTATAAGTCATTGATTAATTTAATTAGTACCTTATTAAGTCTTCTACCATGAGTAATTAATGGAGGCATAGTTTTAGAACTAATAATTGGTAGTAATAGAATATATAAAAATAAGATATAGACAGACATCACATTATATAGAGTTATACACTAGAATCTACATACATGTCTGTCTCTCTATATATACATTTATTTATAGATGAATATACATATGTAAATACACACACAGCTATCTACACATATATCTGTTTATGTATTGGCCCCTCCTAGGCCTTGATCTCAGGTCCTGAAATTTGCTCACCAACTTCACTTGCATCAGACTCTTGTGCTAACATTAACCCATTCGTGAAGTGGGCCTTCTAGGCCTGGAGTTCAAATTACAGAACTGCCAAAAACTTAATCCTCGTGGCAGAAGCCAATTGTCTCACTTGTTTTCCTTATCGGCGAAAGTCCTGGGTTTCAGGAATGATGTATAATACATTGACAAATCTATGTCCTATGTAATAGAATGTAAAAAATGTTATATGTGTAATCATACTCATTAAATAGATTAAAATAAATAAAACACAAAATAAAATGAATAACTACACTAACCACAATATGCAGTAAACGTGCATGTAAATATAAACCATGTATTTAAAATGTATACGAATATTATTTTTTTTCAAGTGCTAGGACTTGAATTCAGGCCCTGAAAACAGGCTTGACTTTCTTGTCCTCCAGCACGGTGAGCTTCCCGTTCCCCCACAATGCTGCAGATTTACCCAGACCCTGAGTTCAAATCCCAGGCCTGGCAGAAAAAATGGTATGAATTCCAAGCCAACGAGCCTCACAATTTTTTAAATATTTTAATATATTTATTTATTTATTTATTTATTTATTTATTTTTGTTTTGTCAAGCACAGGTCTTGAATTCAGGTAGTGGCAACTCTGCCTCCGCTTTTATCAGTCTAGGCTGGGGTGCAGCCACTGTACCCACAGCTGAACCTGAGTTCCTGGGCCCCAAAAACTGACAGGAAAAAAAAATGAAAAGACAGATAAAAATCCGGCAACTTGCAGATGGCTCCGGTTTTACATTTACTTTCTTTGCAAGGTAACCATTCTGGATTTGTATGATGGCTGAAAATTGTTTGTAACCTGGCATTTCTGAAGGTTGGTGGGCTACCAGGGAGGCCATAGGCCAACTCGGAAACATAAGCCCTGTGTTAGAAGCCCATTCCTGTCTCCTACCAATGGAGGGAAATCCTAAGAGTCTCATCCCTATTCATAGGAATACTGATGGAAGGTTATGAATGTCAAGGTTGAATTAGTTGTTCCTGAAAGATACCACTATAAAATTAAACAGAGTGATTTTAGGAGGCCAATGGATTTTAATGAATATTTTCTGACACATTAAAAGAATACTTTTAATTCCATGGATGTAATAGTTTCCGGACAGTGGTTGATTCAATTAAAAATTCATTAAGGATGGAAACAGTCATATTAATTACATGGAGGCATAATAAATACCCAAGTGTTGGTAAGAATGTAGTCTATATAACTGAAGAATTTATGGAAACCTCTGGCACTCTATAAAGATCTATATTTATTTGGTTTTTTTTTCAGGGCTTTTTTTTTTTGTGTGAGAATACCGTACAGAGAAGTTACAATTAGATGGTCAAGATAAGGAGTACATTTCGTATCAAGCATTGTTGCCTCCTCTTTGTTTCCCTTCCCATCCCTTCCCATACTACTCCCTTCCCTCCACCAGGTCCTCCCCCCCTCCCCACCAAAGTTGTAAATTTCATTTTTCGACATAACAAATTGTACATCTCATTGTTGCAATGGGTCCACCTGTATCCCTTCCCCTCCAAAAATTATACCAACATGAATTAAAGTGAAAACAGGGGTTATACCGTGGGGAAGGGACAAACAATGCAATATAGAAATCATCTTATAAATATGTTAGAAACAATTGCATGAAAGGCAAAAAAAAAAAAAACAAAAAAAATTTAATACTTATCTTGGGGTTCATTCCCCTAACATCAACTTATATGACCTTTTCTGCTTGACTCAGACATATACCAGTTATTGCATATACAGGAAACCATGGTACCTATGTTTCTTTGGGCGTGGCTTACTTCACTTAATATAATTTTTTCCAAGTCTTTCCATTTCCTAACAAATGGGGCAATGTCATTCTTTCTGATGGAGGCATAGAATTCCATTGTGTATATATACCACATTTTCTTGATCCATTCATCTACTGAGGGGCATCTAGGTTGATTCCATATCTTAGCTATGGTAAATAATGATGTAATAAACATAGTTGTGCTGGTAGCTTCAGTATGGTCTTGTTTGTGACCATTTGGGTAAATGCCCGAAAGTAGGATTGCTGGGTCATAGGGGAGTTTTATGTGGAGTATTTTGAGGAACCTCCATACTGCTTTGTGTACTACCATCTGCATGTCAATCTGTTCTTATTTTGTCAACCCCTGGGGCTCAATCTCAGAGCTGGGAACTGCTTGTCAGCTCCATCTGCCCCATGCTGGCCGAGCTGACACTCATCCATTCATAAATTGGGCCTTGTAGGCTGTGAGTTCAGATGCCAGCACTCACAAAAATTGAAGCAGGGAGTAAGAAGCCCAGGGTAACACATGTTTTCCTTTTCTGTGAACGTCCTGGGTGTCAAGTGTGAAGTTTCATACATAGGCAAATCTATATCCTATGTAATAAATGTAGTAAATATTCCATGTGCAATAAGTCAATAAAATAAATGGTAACTAAATGAATAAAACAAAAAATTAAATGAATAACTACAATAAGTGGAATATTGAGTCAACATACAGGGCTCAATCTCAGGGCCTGGCAACTGCCTGGCAGATGAATTGGCTAGAGGCTGCTATGCTGACAGCCACCCATTCATGAACTGAGCCTTCTAGGCTCTGAGTCAAGATCCTAGCAATGCCAAAAATATAATCTTGGAGTAAGAAGCTGAGCGGGACCCATGTTTTCCTTTTCTTTGAAAATGCTCAGATAGGATGTATAATTCGGGTGCAAATCTATATACTATGTAATAGGATGTCATAAAGGTAAGAAAAGTCATAGGTGGAATAATTGTCACTAAAATGAATGAAAAACAGATTGAATTAGTAGTGAATCATTCTGGGATAAAATTAGATGCAACAATTTAGGAGGTGCATTAAGTTTAATTAATATTTTATTAAGCATTAACAGAATAAAAATTACATGGAGATATAATTAAATACCTAATAATTGAAAGTAACACATGATACATAATTTAACTATATATAGACATCTATCTCATTCTATAAAATATGTAATTTTATGTATGGATGTATGTACATATGATAAACAACAACAGGACATTGAGTAATTATTGATTAATGATTTATTAATTGTTCAACTGGAACATATCATTAAATGGAGACATAATTTAATACCTACAATTGTTAGTAATATTATCTATAATTAAATAATATACAGACATCTCTCTGTGTATATAATATTTATATACAGCAATCTCTAAGTATACCTTGTTCACTCCTGGTTTCAGTTGTTGAGTGTTCACCTAGCAAGCACCAAGCCCTTGGTTCGATTCTTCAGTGCCACATGAACAGAATACCTGGAAGTTCTGAGGTCTTTCAATCAATTGAATGCTAGCCTGGAGTACAAATGCGTAGGTACAGTGTCTAAGCCCTTACTCAAGCCATAGGACTGCTTCCACAAAAAGGTAGATTGTTCTAACTGCAACTATACAAAGACAACTGCAATGATACCTCATCACAGAGCAAGCTAGGAGTCTGGTTCTGACAGCTGCCACCTAACCTGACTTAGCCAGATGTAAACACTGCAACCTAGCTCCATGGAACCAGACACAACTGACTTACCCAGATCATCCTAGCTGCTCAGGGGCTTTAAAACCCAGTCCTAGCAGGAATTCTGTGAGACTCTTTAAAATGTGGCTCCAAGTGGTAGAGCTCTAGCCTTGAGCAAATGTTACTAGAGTATAATCTCCATGTTTTGAGTTCAAGCCATATGCCTACCCCCCAAAAAAAACCCCCACCACAATAAACCATTAGATGTGAACTTGTGTGGTTTGTGAAATGTTCCTCAAAGAATGGTGAAAGTGATGAAAGCACCCTAATTCAAATAACAGCTTGTGGAATAGAGCTATGTGCTGAGTCCTTCATAAGGTGCTCTGTGCTAAGTCCTGCACATGATACTATGTACTGAGTCCTTCACAGGGTGCAGTGTGCTGAGTCCTGCATTGGGTGCTGTGTGCTGGGTCTTTCACAGGATGCTGTGTGTTGAGTCATGCAAAGAGTGCCATGTGCTGTGTCTTTCACAGGTGCATTCTTTCATCAGGTCCTTGTAAGAGCTCCACAACTGAGATGATTATGCAGACAAGAATATTGAGGCTCAGATACATCCCCATGTCAGGGACAAAATTATGTATTACATAAGACTAGTGAGTTGTCTCCTGCAGACAATTGTTTTTTTTTTCTTTCTTTTTTTTCACAGTCATGAACCTTGAACTTGGGGCCTAGCCACTGACCCTTACCTCTTGGGTACATGGCTAGCACTCCAACCCGTGGAGCCAAGGACCCCCTTGCAGGAGAGTGCTACCTAGGGGTCGATAGCTGAGGACTGTCACCCCGCCTTCTCAAGAAGCTGAGATCTGAGGATCTGGGTTTCAAACTATCCCAGAAACAAAAGGTCCCATGACACTACTATCTCCAATTCACCACTAAGAAACCTGAAGTTGAAGCTGGGTGCTTGTCGCTCATACCTGTCATATTAGCTTCTCAGGAGGATAAGATCTGAGTATCATGGTTTATAGCTAGCCTGGGGAGGAAAGTCTTTAAGACACTTAGCCCCAATGGACCACCAGAAAACATGAAGTGGTGCTTTGGCTCAAGTGGTAGGGCACAAGACTTGAGCTGAAGAGCTCAGGGACAGCACCCAGGCCCAGACTTCAACTCCTACAACCAACAACAACAAAAAAGACAGAAACAAACTAACAAACCTGAAGTAAAGGGGTGGGAATGTGTCTTAGGGGTGGAGTGATTTGCAATTATGAAACCCTGAACTTTATTTCTCAGGACCAGAACACTAGAAAAAGGCTGCAGTGGCTCTGTGGCTCAATCGGGAGAGGGCTATCCTTGTACAAGAGAAACTAGGTACAGTGCTGAGTTCCAGCTCCAGGACTGGTGTATGCGCACTCACACAGACACACAGACACACAGACACACAGACACACACACACACACACACACACACACACACACACACACACACACACACACACACACACACACACGATCACACACACACACACAGACCAGAAGTGAAGTTGTGACACAAAATGGTAAAGCCTTGGGCTTCTGCACCGAGCTCTTGGTAGCACCCAGGCCCTGTGTTCAACCCCCAAACCTAGCCACCCAGGGCCTAACTAGGAGAGGTCAAAAGTTTCAATATCTGATGAGCTTCACCAGCCCTAGATGACAGTAAGCTTGGAGATTTCTGACATGTGCTTGGATTTCCTAAGCTTCAAGAAACCTAGGAGAGGAATCATAGGCCCATCATCTCCAACAATGAAATATTTCATTAGGTTCAGTGCCCTAGTTGTCTGCCAGAAGGTCTCCTGAATTATATTGAGCACTGTATCTGAACACCGGAATATAGTCTCACAAAGGCAGGATGAGTGCACAGGACTTGGCCTGCCATGGGAAGTGGCACAAATGAAGGCTTCCTGTCAAAACAGGGCACTGGGGAGAGAGATCGCTTGGGATACAAAGAGGCCTTTTTCTCCTGGCCTTCAAAGCCTGCCAACACTCATCATCACTAACTGATGCAGATGGAGTTGTTTGTTAAACAGCTGAACAGGACTGAGGCCATTTGTCTGCATATCCAGATAATGAGAAAGACTTCTTCCAGCAGGCCTGGGATGCAGAGAAACAATGAGAGAGACTTCTTCCAGGAGGCCTGGGATGCAGAGAAACCCTCAGGCTACACTGGGAACAGTGAGGTGAGTCCCAGAACATGCACTGTCATGAAAGCACTCTCTGTGTTATGAAATCATTGAATTGAAAACAAATTTTCTAGATTGGTGCAATTCATAATAGCTACTCTGGAGATTCACCTATAGGAATACGTCCATATACACAGAGACATGGAGGTACAGGTTCTTTTCGAGGGGGCAGGACCTGGGGTTGAACTATGAACCTAAGCATTATCCCTGAGCTCCTTTTACTCAAGGGTATTGCATTAACCTTGAATCACAGCCCCACTTCTGGGTTTTTCTGTGATGTCTTAGAAATAAAAGTGTCATGGATTTCCCTATGCTGGCTGGATTTAAACTCAGATTCTATACATCTCAGCTTCCTGAGGAGCTGGGATTATAGTCAGCCTCCACTGGCTCTTGCCTTTCTTTTCTTCTTCATTTTTTAATCTGTACAATCTGACTTCTTAACAGGGTCCTTCCAGTGGTTTGAATTTATAAGTAAGTAATTCCCATGTCATTTATAGCTGCTTTCTCTGAGAAGTATTTTCTCTCCTCATCTTCTCTTCTGGTCACAGGTTTGAAGCCAAAAGTGAGAAATGAGTATCACAGGATTTGGCAGCTAATGTCCACATTACATGCCAGTTCTGGCACTTAGCATTGAGCTGCAGTGAATTTACTGTCTAAGGATGAGAGAACCGAAAGCTGGAGCAATCCTCATACTGTCTGCATTGCTCCTTTTTCCTATAAAATGATCTAATAATTATGAATGTTGTGTGTCTCCAGTATTAATTATCTAGAACACATTAGAAGCATCTGCATGTTTCTGTTTTTCTCTAGTACATCCTGAGATTTAGACTAAGGTTTTGTGTGGAGGGGTTTCTCAGTGTATCCCTGAGAAAGCTGCTTGCAGTCTCCTGGGGAGATCACAATTCAAAGTCAGCCTGAGCAAGAAAGTCTGTGAGATTCTTATCACCAATAAACCACCAGAAAACCAGAAGTGGAACAGTGTCCCAGAGGGTAAAGCTACAGCTTTCAGAGAGAAAGCCGAGCAGGAGACACAGGCCAGACCAGGCAAGAAAGCCTGGGAGGCACTTATGTCCAATTAACAACCAGATGGCTGGAAGTGGAGCTGTGGTGGTGGTAAAGCCTCAGCCTTGTACGAAACAGCTGAGGAATGCATTGGGCCCTGTGTTTAAGCACTGGGATGGCTTCTCTTTTCAAAAAGAGAAGGCAAGGATTATGTATCAGTGCACTAACTACTTATGTGTGTATAGTACCTCCCTGAGTGCAAACAGACCATATGCAATGCTTCTCCTTTTATTTACTGGTTCATTTTTCAGATGTGCTCGTTGCACATACTGCACCATTCTCTTCATTTCAGGCCCATGGCTTTTCTCTTCCAGGGTTCCAGGCCTGTGTCCTTATATGATACACACTTAAGCTCTCAGCAGTTTTTATTTACATTTTATTATGAGGCCCATGCAGGAACAGACACAAATCAGGCAGGGGAAAAGAAGAAAAGGTTTTTTAGAAATAACTAGTATTCAGAAAATTTAATTTGGGGATGTAAAATGGTAGTATACTTATGTAAAATCTACCATGAAGAAAAAGATGGGGCTGTGGACTTGGATTACTGAAAGAGTGCTTGCCAAGCATGCAACAACCACTGGGTATGATTACTCAATATCACATACACAGAAAAAGCCAGAATTGGTGCTGTGGCTAGACCTGGCAAACAGAAACCTACGTAGGTAGGTAGCTAGCTAACTAGGTAGGTAGGTAGGTAGGTAGATAGATAGATAGATAGATAGATAGATAGATAGATAGATAGATAGATAGATAGATAGATAGATAGTGAGAGAGAGAGAGAGAGAGATACATACATACACACATACATACATACATACATAATACATAGAAAATAGATAGAAAAAAGATAGATAAATAGAAAGAAAATAGATAGATAAATAGATAGATAGAAAGAAACATGATATATTAACCTGGTCTTGGATGTCAGGAGGAATGAAGGGAACAATTCCCAATCATGATGCCTTCTGCAGTGTTCCGGTCACCAACTTCACCTTCACACAACCACAGAGCAGGAATACTGTCTCTTTCCCACTTCTCAGGCAGCCAAATGCCCCAGAGCCAAGAGGGCAGAGCCAGGTTTTAACTCAGGTGCTTGGAGACAGAAGAGAAAGGACCCTGCTCCTCCTTGGACGGGGAATTTGCATTAATGATGTTCAGAATGAAGGAAGGAGAATGGACTGGTGGAGGTAGAAGAATGGTCTTTAAATATGACAGATGGAGAGTCAAAACCCCACTCCTTAAGACCAGAGAGCAGGGTTTTTCTTCTCTGTTCCTCCCCTCTCCCCCACTAAACTGGCTCTCTATTGTTACCCTAGAGATAGCCTGAGGCTGCCTTCACCTGAGAGAGGAAGGTTAATTAGTCATTGTTTGAAGAGGGTGAGAAAAGTCTGACCCTGCTGTAACTCTAACAAATGTTTCAGGGTTCCCCCCATTGCTGGCTTTTGCAGCTGACTTCCCTGTTGAGCGTGTACATTCTGCTTCCTAATCCTGCAGGCCTAGGTCTCTGCACCTAGCCTGGCTTTTGCAACCATTTTCTGTCCTTCAATTACAGTGTTACACTGGAGTTTTTCTGCAAAGAGTGCTAGGGCTTGGATACTGAGAACTTCATTTGAACCCAGGATGGTTCAATAATGTTTCTTTCCTGCTTCTATAGATCGAGAACTCTAAGAACATTAGAGTGCAACTAACTTCTCATCACCAAGGGAAACACAGGAAGCTCTTGAACATCTGACCTTTCAGAAGTGGAAGTCAGAGTGTCATAGACCTTTCTGCCCTGGCTGGCTTTACCTTGTGATCCTGAGACCTCAGCCTCATGATCTAGGGTGTTGGGCATGAGCTACTGGTGCTCTGCTAGGTTCAGAAATGTAATGACATTGACAATACAAGTCAACTGCTTATCACATAAGGCTCGGGAAGCATATTAAGCCTTTCAACAATGGACCTTTAAGAACCATGTAGGACACAAGGTTCAATGCTAGAGTCTAAGAGGCTGGGAATATAAATCTGCTACATTTGAACCTAGAGCTCTGACTCCAATTCTGGTGTACATCAGTGTTCATTTTCCAGAGAATGTTCTCCTAATTAGCAAATAGGAAAGTACTTAGATTAACCCTCATTTTTTTTCCAGTTGTGTGTCTTGAACTCAAACCTTGGCACTCTCCCTGAGCCCTTCAATTCAAGGTGAACACTCTACCACTAGAGCCACAGTGCCAGGTGGGGTCTTTTGGTGGTTCACTGGAGCTTTCCTTGCCTAGGCTCTCTTTGAACTGTAGTCTTCAGCTCTCAGCCTCCTGAGAAGCTAGCGTTCCAGGTGTGAGCACTGGCATCTGGCCTATTGTTTTTGTCAGTCCTGGGGCTTGATCTTAGGGCCTTGGTACTATCTCTGTGCTTTTTTTTCTCAAGGTTAGCCACTTGAACCCCTCTACAGCTTCTGGCTTTTCCTGAGTATGTGTCACTGAGGATTCAAATCCTGGCATTCATGCATGCTGAGGGAGCGAGCTCTTTACCACTAAGCCACATTTCTAGCTCCACCCTTAAAATTTTATCCCTCAATTTGCCTATCCTCAGGAAAAGGCTTCTGAGTATAAATCATCTAAAGGAATCTCTATAGGAAGATGTCCAAAGATAAGAAAAAACTCAGGGAGGATGGGAAGGGATGGGAAGGGGAAACAAAGGAGGAGGCTATAATGCTTGATAAGATGTATACTCATTATCTTGCCCATGTAATTGTAACCCCTCTCTACAGTATTTTCACAATAAAAAGAAAAAGAAAAAAAAGAAAAAAGAAAAAAAAGAAAAAGCTCATACTTGGGAGAGACTCTAAACATGTGAAAACTGTGACAAATGGCTCCATTTATTTATGTATTATGTTTCAACACTTAATAAAATATTAAGGAAAATTAGTCAATGTCCTAAGTTATTGTGTATAATTTTATAATAGATGTGCAAAATACAATACTTATTATATGTATAATAATATTAAATACAATAATCAATAAATAAATGAATCAAATAAAAATAAAATACAAAATCAATAATAAAAATCATAATATGAAATTAACATACATATGTAAGTATATATCATACATTCAGTACACATGTACAGAAATATTTTTTTCCATTGCAGGGCCTTCATTCAGGCCCTGGGAACTCTAGCCTGAATTATTTTCCTCAAGGACAGTGGGCTTCACCTTCACCCATGTTGCAAAAGAGTTACCTCGATGGTGAGCTCAAATCCTAGCAATTGCAGAAATATTGGCCCCAGTTCCATGAAAGTGACTTAATTTTTTAATAGAAGCAGTTATTTTTATTCAGTTCCATACTGAACATTAAAAATAGGCAGCGTAGGGCTGGGAAGTTGGCTCAGTGGTAGAGCTTGCCTTGCATGCCTGAGGCCCTGGGTTCGATTCCTCAGCACCACATAAGCAAAAAGAAAAAAAACCAGAAGTGGCGCTGTGGCTCAAGTGGTAGGGCACTAGCCTTGAGCTGAAGAGCTGAGGGACAGTGCCCAGAGTTCAGGCCCCACAACTGGACCAAAAAAAATAAATAGGCAGCGTAGAATTTTGTACAGCTATTCAGATTTCCTTCCCTTACCCCCAAAGTGCTTTCCTGAAAACTAATATGTTTCTTTTTTTTTGTATGTTTTTTATTGTAAAAATGTTGTACAGAGGGTTCACAGTTACATGAGCAAGGTAATGAGTACATTTCCTATTGAGCATTGTTGCCTCCTCCTTTGTATTCCCATTACCATCTCTTCCCTCCCATCTTGAAAACTATCTCTGCCTGCCTAGGTCAGTGACTTAATTTTTCAATTTTGGTTGGCATGGGTTTTGAACTCAAGTAGTGGCAACTCTTCCTTCACATTGCTACAAATTTACCAAGAACCCGAGTTCAAATCCCAGGCGAGGAAAGAAAACTGGCAGAAATTCCAAACCAAGGAACTTTATTTTTTTTATTTTTGTTGAATACTTTCTTTCTTTCTTTCTTTCTTTCTTTCTTTCTTTCTTTCTTTCTTTCTTTCTTTCTTTCTTTCTTTCTTTCTTTCTTTCTTTCTTTCTTTCTTTCTTTCTTTCTTTCTTTCTTTCTTTCTTTCTTTCTTTCATTTATTTATTTTTTGGCCAACCATGGGGCTTGAAATCAGGTCGTGGAAACTGCCTCCGCTTGGATCTCCCTAGGCTGGGATTCAGTCTCTGGATCCATAGCCGATCCTGAGATCCTAGGCCCAGGGGGCTGTCAGGAAGAAAAGAAAAAGCTGGAAAACACAAAAAGTGGCGAGCTGCAGAGGCCTGGGTTTTTATGATTTTTTTTCTTTACACAGTGACCATCCTGGGTCTGAATGACACGGCTATAAAGTGGACCTGACCTGCTATTGCTGTTGGCTGGTGGGCTCTCAGTGAAGCCATTGGCCAACCTGTCAACATAGACCCTAACTTCAAATCTCAGTCCTGATACCAATGACAGAAAATCACAAGAGACTCATTCCTATGCATAGGAATACTGGTTGAAAGAGTAGCTCATGCCTTGGTCTAGTCTAAAATTGGATGCAATAATCCTAGAATGCTGATTGATCTTAATTAATAGTTTTTTAAGCATGAAACAAATAATATTCATTCACCGGCAGTATAATATATACCTACGAGTTGGTAGGAACGTATTTGTTGTCATTCAATCATAGATAGATGGCTCTGTCACTCTTTACTAATATATATTTATTTGTATACCACCATCTGCCTATCTATGTATCGCTGTTTTGGCCAAACATGGGGGTCAATCTCAGCATGTGGGAACCCCCTCACATCTTCATTGGCAAGAAGCTGCCATGCTCAAACTCACCCATTCATGAATTGGGTCTGCTAGGCCCTGATTTCCAACTCTAGCATTACCAGGCATGATGGAGAACACATCTAAAATCTAGATGCTATATGATAGGATGTAAACAATTTAATAAATGGTATAGGTGTCATCAGAGTCAATAAAATAAATGGTAAATAAATGAATAAAACAAGAAATAAAATGAATAACCACGCCAAACACAATTTTGACTGAACATCTATATGGAAGTATAAATCCTACTTTTAAAATGTATATAAGGTGCATCTTTTCCAGGCCTGAATCTTGAATTCAGCCCCCACTACGAGGAGGGAAAGGCGGGAGATCATGAGCTACTCAGTTCTGGACCTAGGAAGAGTCATGGTATGCTATCGATCTCATCCTTGAATGAGTAGTTCGTACATGATGTGAGTAGGAAATGATACGCAAGACTCATGGAGTATCAATTAATTGTAAAGAAGAGTTGATGAAGCTGACAATAATCATCACATTCATGAAATGGAGGCATCAGGAAAGATCCAAGAATTGGTAGCTCCATGGTAGATTGGATTCCATCACAGGACACAATCTCTCCTACCCTATACAAATATGTACTTATTTGCATTCTACTTCAGCTTATGAATGGATGACTATTGTTCTCCCCACTCTCCCCCCCCCCGGGGGGGCTTTCAATCTCAGGTCCTGGGAATGGCCTAGCTCCTTCGTGGCTCACAGGCTGGTGTGCTCATGTGGACCAAATTTCCAATTGGGACTGCTAGGCCCTGAGTTCAGATCCCAGCCCTGCCAAAAGATTCATCTTGATGTCAGAAGCCAATCATTGCACTTGTTGTCCTTTCCTGTGCAAGTCGTGGGCCTCAGCTAGGATGGAGAATTCATGGGCCACCCTGTTGCCATGGGAATAAATTATTACCCATGTCAACCCAGTTATACCTCTCATCATATACTCAAGAAAATACACAATACATCCATGAATAGCATACAGAAGAAAGAGAGTAACTACACTCAATGCACGATGCAGTCCACATACGGATTTGAATATATATCTCATGTTTCAATGATGCATTTGTAGACTATTTTGGCCTCCCTGGGGCTCAATCTCAGTTCCAGCTCCTTAGTGGCTCACAGGCTGGTGTGCTCACCTGGACCCATTGTGCAGTTGGGCCTCCTAGGCCCTGAGTTCAAATTCCAGCTCTACCAAAAATTCACCTTGATGTGAGAAGTCAGTTGTTGCACCTGTTTTGATGTGTTGTGCAAGTTCTGGGTCTCAGCTAGGATGGAGAATGCATAGACAACTCTATACTCATTGGAATAGGTTGTAATCCAGTTCACCACAGTTATATCTGTCTTCCTATACTCAAGAAAATACAAAATACATCAATGCATGAGACACAAAATAAAGAGAGTGATTATACCAAATGCAAGATGAGGCCACCAATGTTTGGAAATATAGATCCTCTGTTTAATTATGAATTTATGACTATATTGCTCCCCATCAGGGCTCTATCTCAGTTCCCTGGAATGACCTAGCTCCTTAGTGGCTCACAGGCTGGTGTGTTCATCATGACCCATACACCAAGTGGGTCTGCTAGGCCTTGAGTTCAAATTCCAGCACTGCCAAAAGTTTCATTCTGATGTAAGAAGCCAATGGTTACACATGTTTTCCTGTCCTGTGAATGTCCTAAGTCCCATTGAGGATGGAGAATGCTATATAGACAACTCTATAGCCATGGCAATAGGTTGTCATCCACATCAGCAGTTATATCTGTCACCATACTCAATAAAATATACAATACATCCTTGAATAAGACACAAAATGAAAAGAATAACTACACTGAATGCAAGATGCATACCACACCTGTAGGTAAAGAAAGATCATATGTTTAAAAAAGGTGGGCTTGCTGTGCTGGGACTTCCAATCAGGCCTTGGACCAGGCCTGAAATTCTATTCCTCAAGGATGGTGAGATTCCCCTTCTCACCCAGTGCAACCGAGCTGCCCAGACCTGCGTTCCAATCCCAGCACTGACAAAACATTCATGCTGATATCAGAAGCCAGTTGTTGCACATGTTTTCCTCTGCTGTGAATGTCCTGGGTCTCAACTAGGATGTAGAATGTATAGGCAACCCTATAACCATGGGAACAGATTGTCATCCATTTTAGAACAGTTATACCTGTCACCATACTTAGTAAAATATGTAATACCTCCAAGAATTAGAGACAAAATAAGAAGAAGTGCACCAAACACAAGATAGTGTCCACACATGTATGTCAATATAGATTCTATGTTTAAGTAATGAATTTATGACTATAGTGGACCACTCTGGGGATCATTGTCAGAACCTGAGAATGTCCGAGCTCCTTAGTTGCTCACAGGTTGGTGTGTTCACCTTGACTTATTCTCCAATTGGTCCTGCTAGGCCCTGAGTTCAGACCCCAGCACTACCAACAAGTGGATCATGGAGTAAGAAGCCGAGTGTGAAATTTGTTTACCTTTTCTCTGAGAATCCTGGGTGTCAGGCATGATGGAGAACGTTTCTACAAATGTAGATTCTCTGGGATAGGATGCCATCAATGTAATAAACAGAATGGGTTTCATCATAGTACAATTGATGTTAAATAAATGAATAAAACAAAAAATACAAGGAACAACCACATCAAACATGTATGGACTGAACATCTATAGGTAAGTATAAATCCTATCTTTACAATGACTATAAATAGTATGTTTTCCAGGATTGGGGTTTGAATTCAGGCCTAGTGAACAGACCTGACTTTCTTAACTTCAAATACGGTAATCTTCCCCTTCATCCACATTGCTGCAGATTTACCCAGATCCTGTGTTCAAATCCAAAGCCTGGAAGAATGAATAGCGGGAATTGCAAACCAAGTAGCTAATTTTTTAATTTTTAATTTTTAATTTTTTTTCTCAGCACAGTGCTTGAACTCAGGTCGTGGTAACTCTGCCTCAGCTCTGATAACCCTAGGCTGGGGTGCACCCCCTGGCCCCATAGCTGCTCCTGGCATCCTAAACTCCCAGGCCTTGCCTGGAAAAAATGCACAGAAAAAAATGTGGCATTTTTATGTTTTCTTACTTTGCATGGTGACCCTCCTGGGTCTGAATGACTCTGTTGCAATGGGTACTTCAACTTGCATTGCTGAAGGCTGCCAGACTATCGGGGAAGCCATAGGGCTACCCGGCAACATAGGCCCTGATTTCGAATCCCCATTCTGACACCAACCAATGGCAGGAGATATTAAGAAACTGATTCCCATCAATAGGAATAACAATGGAATGGTGTCCATGTCATGGTTGAAGATGTTGATCATGAATGATGCTCCTATAAAATTAGACAGCATCATTTCAGGAGGTTGATTAATTTTATTTAATATTTATGAAGCATTAAAAGAATATAATTACTTACAGGAATGCAATAAGTTCAGGACACTAATTGATATCATTAACATTTTAAGGATGAAAACAGTAACATTAATTATATGGATCCATAATAAATACCCAGGAATTGGTAGGAATGTAATCTGTATAACTGAAAAATGTATAGATGTATCTGGCACTCTATAAAAATATATATTTATTAGCATAATGCCATCTGCATGTCAATCTGTTCTTATTTTGTTAACACCTTGGGCTCGAACTCAGATCCTGGAAACAGCCTGTCAGCTCAATTTGCCCCAGGATAGCGTGATAACATTTACCCATTCATGAGTTTGGCCTTGTAGGCCATGAGTTCAGATGCCAGCACTCCCAAACAATGAATCGTGGAGTAAGACGCTGATGGTGACACATGTTTTCCTTTTCTGTGAATGTCCTCGGTGTCAGGTATGAAGTAGAATACATATATAGAACTATATCCTATTTAATCAATGTAATCAATGTTCTATGTGCCATAATAGCCAATGACATAAACGGTCAATACATGAATAAAACAAAAAATAAAATAGATGTATTTAACACAATAAGGAGTCAACATATGTATGTAAATAAAAATCATATATGTAAGTTGTACATGGATAGGATGTTTTCTATTGGTGGCGATCTATTTCAGGCCTAATGATCAGACTTGAATTTCTTGACTTCAAGGAAGCCAGCTTTCCTTTCCCACACAGTGCAACAGAGTTACCCAGACCATGAGTTCAAATCCCAGTCCTGGCAGAAAAATGGAACCATTATAGTATGTACTGCTCAATTCTTAAGAATTTCATTATGCCTCCATTATATGTATATGATTGTTTAAATGCTTAATAAATTATTAACTAAAATTGATCAGTGTCCTACAATATAATTGTGAATAATTTTATGCTAGAATCATTCAAGATCTGCTCATGCAATCATGACATATATCACATTCCATTGGTAATCATATGGATAGGAACAAGTTTCTTAGGATCTCCTGCCATTTGGAGGTGGCAGGACCAGGATTCAAACTGTGGGCTACAGCTGCCATGACTTCAACCCATGGATAGGGAACTCACCAGTCTGTACAAGAACATCAGCAAGACCAATGATGAGGCAGGCACCTGTGGCTCTCAGCAGTCCTCCTAGATACTTACCAGGCTGTGACAGGAGAATCATAGTCACCCTAGGTAAGAAGGTCCTTGAGACCCCTGTCCAGCTTCATTGCCAACAAAGCCAGAAGCCTTGTGGCTCCAGTGTGGAGGGCCAGCCTTGAGCAAAAGGAGATGACAGACTGTCCAGATCCTGAGTTCAAGGTCTGGGACTGTAAACAGACAGACATACACAACAATCTGTGCAGCTGGCTATCTGGCTAAAGCAGGTCACCCTCTTATACCCAGCTGAATTGGACAGAGTTCTCTGGGAAAAGGGCTGGGGGAGCCGCTGTCATCTTTACTCCACCCATGCTGCTTGCATTACAGAATTCCGGCCACACCCACATTCTTTCATGTTTCTTTCTGAACAATGGGATACAAGAATGGTGGCCATGCCCACATTCTATGCTGCCAGGTAGCACAGGGATTCATTCTGTTGGTTGACACCACTACCAGCAGTTGAGGAAGGCAGAGGTCGCTGAGAGTGCTCAAGAGAATTTGAGTATAGTAGGATATTGATACACCAGCCCATGCCCTGGCCCCCTCCCCTCCTTTCCCGCAGTGCTGGGTTTCATACCTCAGGCAATGGCTTGCTGCCAGCTAGCCTAAGGCCCCTACCTGGTCCCTGCCCCAGGTCCTCTGCTCTGTGCCCATGTGTCTGCAATGCTGCTGCCATTGCTGCTACCCCACCTGGAGCAGCCACCAACAGCTTCTCCCAGCAGCACAGGTGTATGGCCACCCCAACACCAACCCTAACCCGGTTCAGACACCCATCTAGGGGCACCATGATCCCCTGCTTATTTCCTCTCCCCAGCTCTGAGGAGCCACCTTTCTGTCTTGGGAATTTCTGAGATAGAGACTCAATATATACTCAGGCTGGGCTGAATCATGGTACTCCTATCTGTGACAGGTATGCTCCACCAGGCCTGGTCCTCTGTAGTTAGGATGGTAAGGCATGTAGGGCCATGCTCAGTCATCAGTTTAGATGGATTACCCCATACTCTTACTCCACAGCAGCCAATTTTTGACCACAGGTGAATCTCTGTGTAGGGCCTCAACAATAGGACCTCAGTCTCCTCACAGAATAGTTGTGACAAAATAAGGGATTTATGCAGAGGGATTTCGAGCATGGCTAGGCACAGAGGGAGTGGCCTTCAGACAAGGTTCTTGACAATTCTGGGAATATATGACAGGAAGATAGCAGGAAAGGGCTAAGGTGGGGCCTGTTATTATTCATGCAACAGGTCTGGGATTATGAAACAAAACATGGCTTTCTTTCATCATTACCCTATCCTCATGATGAAAGAGATCCTTCACTGTGTTGAGTTTTGCAGCTGGGCAAAGGAAGGCATAGAGAAGCCAGGTGACCTACTTATGACCTCAAGTTCACAGGAAGCTCAGCCTGACTTCTCTGCCATGCTCTCTAGGACAATGGGTGCTATTCAGCCCACTTCTTGTGGTCGAAAGTCCACTTCTTGTCCATCGTGGTGCTTGAACTCTAGGCCTAAAAGCTGTTCTCAAGCTCCTCAGCTCAAGGCTAGCACTCTACCACTTGAACCCACAACATCACTTCCAGTTTTCTCGTGTTTCTTTGGAGATAAGAGCCTCACAGTCGTTCCTGCCAGGGATGTCTATGAACCATGATTCTCAACTCTCAGCCTCCTGTCTAGTTAGTATTAGAGTTCTGAGCCACCAGCACAGACTTAAGTGTAATTCTGACTTGCTTTCTCTCCTTCACACACAGGAACTGGTTGAATGGGTGCTGGAGGAGGTGGCCCAGCATCCCCATGTGGCTGGAACCCAAGGTGGCCCTTTCATTCTTGTGGTGGGCTTTGGGTCAGGAGCTGTCTCACTCAGCCTGATGAAACAGTTCCATGAGGTAAGCCTCTCTCTGCCCTGGTTAGACCGTGATGGTTATTCATTTTTCATCCAGCCTTACTGGACTTAGTATTGTTTTCAGCATCATTTTGTAGCACCTGGCCAAAATTATGATACATAGTTATGGAATGAAAATAATGTCATATTAAGAAAGTCATTTAGGGCACTGGGAATGTGGTTTCATGGTACGGTGATTACCTAGCATTCATGAAACCCTGGGTTCAATTTCTCAGTACCCCATAAAAAGAAAAAAACTGGAAGTGGTGCTGTGCCTCAAGTGGTAGAGTACTTACATTGAGAAAAAAAAAAGAAGCTGGGGAATATTTCCCTATCCTTGAGTTTAATCCCCTGGATTGGCAAAAACAAAACAAAACAAAACAAAAAAAACATTTAGTTAGTACATGCAAAATAAAGAACCCATACTTAGAATATATAATTGCTCCTTCCATACTGACACCTGAAAATAGGCCCTAATTCATGTGCAATACTCATATTAGAATACTGTGTTGAAATAAAAAGTTTTGTTTATTAGGTCACAGCAATTAATGCCAGGAATGTGCTTAGATGTCAGGTGAAGATTAATTCTGGAAAGTCAATGATTCCAGGCTTTGTGTGGTCATTGCTAATCACAAAGAGAACGGTAGTCAAAGTGTGATTTGGAAATCTTTTTGGTCAGTCATGGCACCAAAAAGGCAGAGGCTAATTAACAGTTGTGACAGAAGAGAAGGAATAACTCCAGATGGAAGGAATAAAATGATAGCTAAGGTATAACAGAAGCTGTTCTAGGGAACCATTTTTGATTATTGAAGAATTAGTTATCAATTAGGATTGTTCCTCTTTGCCTATAGCATTCCAAATCTCTTAGGCTAGCTCTTAAGCTCTGTGTGATAAATGTATATCCTTCTATGCTGTTCTTTCATACCTGATCTCCTTTGCTTTCTAAAAATCTCAGTCTTTCTGTATTTCTCTATGAACATTTCCTGATACTACACATATACAGATGGCATAAGATACTAATGGAAGGGTTCCATAGCTCATTAGTCATTAATGTAACAACATGGAAAAGGAGGACATATTTATTGTTAACTCAAATTTTCTGAAAAGCTGCAATGTCATCATTTGGTTCAAATTTCCATTCTTTGTCTGCATATTTGCACATAAATGCAAATGTGAGATGGGTGCTAGTGGTTCACACCTGTAATCCTAGCTATTCAAGAGGTAGATACTCGAGGATTGTGGTTCAAAGCCAGCCTGGTCAGGAAAATCCATAAGACTCTTCAATTAACCACCAGAAACCCCCCCAAAATAGTAAAATATTAGTTTGACAATAAATTACAACTAATATTTTTTTCTTTTTTGGGGGGGGTCCAGTTGTGGGTCCTGAACTCTGGGCCTGGGCGCTGTCCCTCAGCTCTTCAGCTCAAGCTAGCACTCTACCACTTGAGCCACAGTGCCACTTCCGGCTTTTTTTTCCTTTCTTTTTGCTTATGTGGTGCTGAGGAATCGAACCCAGGGCCTCATGCATGCAAGGCAAGCACTCTACCACTGAGCCACCTTTCCAGCCCTCAAGTAATATTTCTTTTTTCAAAAGATAAGTCCATACAGTTGATGTCACTTAGCTTTCTTACTATCTTATTTCAAAGCCAACCCAGGCAGGGGAGTCTGTCAAACTCTTATCTGTAATTAAACACCAAAAATCCGTAGGTGCAGTTTGGCTCAAGCAGTAGAGTACTAGCTTTGGAGGCAGGTGGGCAGGAAAGACAACTGTTCAGGGACAGAGTATAGCCTCTGGATTCAAGCCCCAGAACCAACACAAACTAAACAAACAAACAAGGAAACAAAAATAACCCCACATATTTCTTTGGGACCATCCTTAATGGAGTACTGGTCTGAGAAGAGGCTCCTTTTGCTGATCATACTCACTGGATCCTGCTTTTTCAGAACCCTTATTGCTCTGGAGAACTCAGGACCAGACTAAAGGAATTGATAACTGTCCCATCCTGCAACAAGAGAATCATCTAAGGGGTGAAATATCCATCCATAAGACACTTTACAACCTCCATGTCTTTGTTTCTTTTCTGTAGAACACTTTTAAAGCAATGTTATTTCCTTTAGTTCTATGCTGGCCTTCAAATGGTACATTATTTCTTTTTGTAATGCTCTCAACTAGAAGTTTTCAGAAAAATTTTATATGAGTATAGAACACACTCGAAAAAGTCAGGAACAGAGTTTCCTTCAAACCTTGGGATTCTTTCTTGTACAGTAAAAAGGAAAGCACAAGTTAACATGAACTTTGTCATTCCTCTGTGTTCATTTCTTCTCCTGGGAGTTTCCACATTCAGTAGCAGTTATTTCCAGTAACAATCGATGGTGCTGCCTGAGGTATGATGAAAGTTTTCTGGGTTCACTGAAATAACACAAGGACACCTTTGGACCTGAGGTAACACGTGTTTCAGAGACAACTTAGTAAAGAGAAAATATGAAATTTATGCTGCTTATAAATACATTATCAATGAGTACCTTGAGTTCAAACTTTGTAAGTTCTCTGTAAATTAAGGCAAATTTTTAATGGAAAGAAGTTTCTCAGGTCCTTCTTTTTGTGAGTGTATGTGCTGCACATTATTTCTCAAGTGTACAGGAGTTAGTGAGAGAAACAATAGCAATAATAGGAGAAAGAAAAGTTCTGTTTTTAAGTATAAGGGTTCAATACAGTATAGAAGACTCTACACATAAGACAACAATGAAACAATAAAGCCAAGTTCAGTATGTAGATTTATAGGAGTGATATACAGAAAACATTACTCCTATGTGGAACACGAAGTATGAGGCCATTCCCTTTCTAAATCACATTTGCTAATCATGCAAATTTATTAAAAGTAGAATGGAAGAATAATTCTTTTTCCAATGCAAGTCAGCTATAAGAGCATGGACTTAACTGGGGAAAAAGTCCATCTTGAGAGAGCAGGCATTATACTAGCAATGAACTGTTGGCTAAGATTACATTTCTTTTTCTTTACGTATATATATTTTTTGTTGGTGGTGGTGGTCTTGAACTCTGGGCCTGGGCACTTTCCCTCTGTTATTCAGCTCAAGGCTAATGCTCTACCACTTGAACCACAGTGCCACTTCCAGTTTTCTAGTAGTTAACTGGAGAAAAGCATCTCCTGGACTTTCCTACCTGGGCTGGCTTTGAAACCCAATCCTCAGATCTAATCGCCTCCTGGTTTAAGATCACATTTCTAACAGTGTACACTCAGAATATGCAATTTGTATGTTCATCTATCTTTATATGAATTCTTGAATAAAAAATCTGGTATACAGCTTAAACTTTACACTCACAAAAATGTTTGTAGTTTAAAAGTTGGTACTACTGGATAAATATAACCTAAGAATGTAAAGGAGTCTGGGAAGTTCAGTTTGCATCCAGCCTGGGTAGAACAGTCTTTGTGACACTACCTATAATTAACCAGCCAAAAGCTGGATTGGAAGAATGGCTCAGGTGATGGAATACTAGTCATGAGCAAGACTGATGGATAAGAGCTTGGGGCTTTTGCATACGTACATACAAAGATACACATACACACAGAGGTACTTACATGTGCACACATGAATACACAAATGAAACAACTCTCAGAATATATAGAAAAGTTAGAAAACAGTAGAAACTATGTCCTGCGTAATACTAGAATAAAGTGATAATTTTTAAAATTAGAAAGTCCTCAAGTGAATTACCTTCAAAAATTTGAGACTATTACATAGGTAGGTACCAGAGATAGTAAGAGAATCAAGTAATCATTATTAAAGGGATCAGATCTATGGAGGAATGAATCAGAGACCCCTGCAGGTGCATCTGAAAATGTTCATATCTTGTGTGGAATGTTAGAACATCTTTGAAAATAGTAGATAAACAGTCTGAACAGTCATTCTAGTGGATAATATCACTGGAGTAGTTCAGAATTGCTAGTCTGTATGTAGATTAAATAAACCAAGAAACTATGGCAGGGCAATGTGATACAAGGCTAGAATTCTAGCACTCAGACTAAGACAGGAGATTAGAGAGTGCAATTACATAGTGATAGCTTCCCTGGACCAGGTAGTATAATTTTGTCTTAATAAAAGAAACCATTCAAGAAAGGAATACACAGTTGGAAGATTGGGCTAATTTTGTTATTATGTTTTGAGAAGTCAAGTTTCCTATTGCAATGCAACTCATATATAATCCCCAGTTGAGTTTTCAATGCTCTCTTCATTACCGAACATTCCTAGATGCAAAATGTCTCATGATTCCCATCCAAAATTTGAAAAACTAAATAATCATCATTCTGTTGGATTCCAAAGAAATGATGAAGGATTACAAAAGGTTAAGCCTGGAGAAATAGCAAATTTTGTCTGTAAGACTTTGAAGATCTTGCTAAATTAGAATTTAGATTTAAAATAAATATTTTGGTTTTGTTTGTAATTTCATATTCTATAGGATAGTACAAAATTGTTTTTATGTAGATGGTTTAATTGACAAATTCACAAATGATTTTGGCATTCTATTTGCCCAGAATATTCTTTCAAGAGTTATAATTAGAAATTAGTTAATATATAATTCCAATAGTTCATGTATAAAATGATAATGTGAATACTCTAGATTGAGTTGCAAACAAATGGATGGGATTAATTCATAAATTTGGAAAAAGAGCAATTTTTTGAGGCTTTGGTTTAACATGGTATGAAGAGAATGATTCTGTGGGATCTTCTTTCTTCTACCTATATGTAACACAAGAAGCAATTTCCTTAATTACATGCCTCTGTATGCAATGAGAAAAATGTTAGGTTTGGGGTTTGTTTTTATTTTTGTTTTGTTTTATTGGTTTGTCCTAGGGCTTGAACTTTGAGCCTGGAAACTGTCTCTGAGCCTGTTTTTGCTAAAGGCTCATGGCCTACCACTTCAACCTCAGTGCCACTTGTGTCTGGCTTTTTCTGAGAAGTTTATTGGAGATAAGACTCTAAGGAACCTTCCTGCCTGGGTGGGTTTTGAACTATAATCTTCCAATCTTAGCATCCTGAATATCTATGATAGTTAAAAAAGTATAAATATAAGCAATATTTGCAAGTATTCTGATCTCAAGAATACCAGTGGGGGGAAAATTCATGCAACCCAGTTTATTGTGGTGTTCGTTCCAGAAAAAGGAGGGCATCACATTAGCAGCGGTTTAGTATTTTTTTTCAAAATAGAGATAAGCTATATTTTATGCAACTTATTTTTTAAGTTTAATTTTATTGTCAAAGTGATGTACAGTGGGGTCTCAGTAATTGTAAATTAGTGAATAAATAACTTTTCAAACTTGTTACCCCCTCCCTCATTTTTCTCACAGTTTTTCTTCACCCTAATAACCTCACAAGTTGTAATGTACATTTCCAACATATTGTCTGGTGAGTATTGCTATTGCATTGGTTTGCTCTTTGTCCTTTGTCTCGTCAATTTGTTGTTCCCTTTCCCTTCCCCAATTTAGGTAAATGTATACACAATAAACAGGGTACCAAATTCAAATACAGCAGGGGATAAACCATAGGGGAAAAGCCCAAAGAAAAGAGAAATCACATAGTACATGAAAAAACAACAATCACAAATAAAAATCTCTGTTTCCATATCTTGGAGTTCATTTTGCTCAGCATCAGCTTATATGGTCATATGTATGCATAAGAAAGTCATTGGAAAATAATAGTTTCGTGGACACAATATCATGAAAACAACATGTTAACTGTTTTTGATGGTAAAGGTGGAATTAGTATTGCTGAATTTGCGATTCTGATAAAGAAATTCAAAAGAGTTTAAAACTTATGACAGGTTGTAAACTTGTTCAACCACTTTGGAAAGTAGTATGGAAGTTCCTCAAAAGACTCCACACAGAGCTCCCTTATGATCCAGCAATCCCACTCTTGGTCATTTACCAAATATTTACAAACAAGACCACACTAAAGCTACTAGCACGACTATGTTTATTGCAGCACTATTTACTATAGCTAAGATATGGAACCAACCCTGATGCCCCCATTAGATGAATGGATCAAGAAAATGTTGTATATATACACAATGGCATTCTTTGCCTCCATCACAAAGAATGACATTGCCCCATTGGTTAGGAAATGGAAAGACTTGGAAAAAATTATATTAAGTGAAGTAAGCCAGGCCCAAAGAAACATAGCTCCCATGGTTTCCCTTATTTGCAATATCTAGTATAAGTCTGAGTCAAGCAGAAAAGGTCCCATAAGGTGATGTTATGGAAATGAACCCTAAGATATGTATTCAAATGTTTTTTGTTCTTTCATGCGATTGTTTTTAACACATTTATGAGATTATTTCTTTGTTGCTTTTTATGTCCTTCTCCAACAGTATAACCCCTGCTTTCACTGTATTTGATGTCGGTATAATTTGTGGAGGGGAAGGGAAAAAACAAATCGTTTAAATAGGGATACAGCTGGAGCCATTGCAAAAATGAGATGTACAAGTCGTTATGTTGAAAAGGAACTTTACAACTTTGGTGTGGCAGGAGGGAGGGGGAGCGGGTAGGATTTGCTGAGGGGGGCAGGGGAAGGATAGGAAGGGATGGGAAGGGGAAACAAAGGAGGAAGCTACAATGCTTGATAAGAAATGTATTCATTATCTTGCTCAAGTAATTGTAACCCCTCTGTACAGTATTTTCGAAAGAAAAAAGAAGAAAAAAATTATGACAGGTAAAGTGTAATTGTTCAAACTTTTTAATAGCTTAGCCTATTAAGAAAATTTTAAATTGCCTGGGAAAATAGGCTTTCATGCAAAGAAATCCATGGAGACTTAGCTGAGAGGGAGCAATGTGGGTGAAGATGGCTCATTTTCACTCTAAACAAACAAACCTCGAAAACCTTGCTATAAATACTGTAGGTTCCCTTGAGAATTGTCCTTACCCAGGAAATATACTCTCACTGTTTCAAACAAGGTTCTAGTGGAATTTAAATGCAAAGTTCTTTAAAAAAAAGACATCAAAATTTGTGAATTGACCTTTGATTACCAAATAGTAATTCTCTGAAAAAGATAATTTGGGTCAAAATATTTAGGGAGAAAATGCCCTCCACAATGAAAGAAGTTATTGGGTTTACACTTTTCTGTTTGCAATACTTTCCACAATGTCTTTACACGTGAAGCAGTGAAACAAAGAAAAACATCAGATTGGATACTTCAAACCAATGATTTCACATATCTAAGTAGCTCACAAAATATAATATCCTTCGGACTGGGAAGGTGGCTCAGTGGTAGAGCGCTTGCCTTGCATGCCTGAGGCCTTGGGTTCGATTCCTCAGCACCACATAAGCAAAAAGAAAAAAGCCAGAAGTGGCGCTGTGGCTCAAGTGGTAGAGCGCTAGCCTTGAGCTGAAGAGCTGAGGGACAGCGCCCAGGCCCAGAGTTCAGGCCCCACGACTGGACCCCCCCCCGCAAAAAAAAAAAATATATATATATAATATCCTTATTAACCTGATATAGTGAAGACTTCCCTTATTACATAAGCCAAAAAGTTTTGGGATCAGAAGAAGAATTTTACAGGGCTGGGAAGGTGGCTCAGTGTTAGAGTGCTTGCCTTGCATGCATGAGGCCCTGGGTTCGATTCCTCAGCACCACATAAGCAAACAGAAAAAAAGCTGGAAGTGGTGCTGTGGCTAGAATGCAAGCCTTGAGCTGAAGAGCTGAGGGACAGTGCCCAGGCCCAGAGTTCAGGCCCTACGATTAGACCCCCCTCCCAAAAGAAAAGAAAATAATTGAGCAAATTGAAAAGGTAAAAAAAGGCGTTCTTAGAAGCCCAAGTTAAGCAGTGGAGGGAGGCCAAAACTTTTTGATATAGACTGTGTTAACATTTTTGGTACCTAAAGTGATTTTACAGAACCCATTTGGCTCACTACAATTCAGAAAATACTGAATGAAGACATGAAAATAAATTCCACATCCAAATAAAAGAGTTTAAAAAGAGAAACCATGAAGATGTAGCAGTGGGGTAGGCCTTATAGTCTTTCAGCTTCACCAGACTTGAAGTCAAGAAGCTGTGATTAATTGGAAATCAGGCAAGAGCTAAGAGGAGGACATCGAAGTAGGACAAAGAAGTATTGTCCGTTGTAAGAGACACTGTCATTCAAGGTATGGGTGATTTAAGTCTGGTCTTCATGCACCTTGTTGAGCAAATGCAAGACGAAGAGAAAAATAATCAATTGAAATAATTTTTCAAAGAATAACTTCACTGTTTCTGATATTGTATCTAAGGAGAGTATTAAGGGAGAAGATAAACGTGGAGTATACTTCGGTTTCCTCTAAGCATCTTGTTAGCAAAATATATCTTTGAGTTTAGAAGTGATTGAACCAAAAATTGGTGGAGTACTTATTTTTGTGGGCACTTTAGACACAGGAAGACTTTAAAGGTAAAAGAAAAAAGAAAAATGAATAGCTAAATATTTGTGATCATAGCCTCTTGGAATGGGTTTTCGGAGACAAAGTTTTACATTAAAGTTTGTCCTCATTAACCTAGATGTTGGGTTTTCGTGGCAACCAAACACAAGGTTGAAGTTTAATGGACTTGCTTGGACACGTAAACAGCATGATAGAAAACAAAATGGCAAATAATATTTAGTGAATTACTTTGACCAATTAGTTGCCAGAAAAAAGGAGAGATATAATTCAAAATCACTTGATGTAAAAGTATGAAAAAAGAGTAGTGCAGAGAGATGAGAGAAAACATAGAGAACTCTTTTGTCTCCAGTGAGGTAATGGGTTCTTGATCTTGTTTCTTGCATTCTATCTTCACAAGCTATCAAGTGTGTCTCAGGTCTGGAGTATCCAGTTCAGACAAAGAAAACACAGAAGAAAATACTTGCAGCAGATATAGGTGATTTTTAACCTTAGAAAATCTATTTAAATCTGATCAAAATTCTCCCCAAACCCCAAACTGCCTTTTTGAACAGCTTTGTTTTTCTTTCCCACTACTGCCCTTCATTGACTATTTAAAATTTTGAGAGATCATATTCATACTCTCTAGAGATTGCTGTTTGGTTGTGATTTTTGTGTGTTTTGTTTGTTGTGTTTTTTTTTTTTTACTGAATTTCAGAAGTTTGTGCAAGTGTGTTACAATTAAATATGTCCATCTAATTGTCCAATGCTCCTGGATCAGAATAATTCCTTCGATCATTCTCAACCAACTCCTTCTCCAAGATTTATTTCAGATTTACCACTTCCTTTATTATATGTGTACATTGAGTATTCTAGCTTGACTTGCCTCTTGTTCCATTTTTCATTTAGTCTATATCTTTGCAATTATTCCTCCCTGGTTTCAACTTCCTGATAGTCATTCTGTTAAAGTGTCTGTTAATATTTTGAAAGGTTTTATACATTCCATGAAGTTTCAATCCTGCATATACTTGAACTGATGTCCACTTATATTTTCATAATTCATTCATCTGCAATAACAATTTGCAAGACTGGAGACGTGAAGCACCTAGACATGATTTTATTCTCATCCATTTGGAAGATTAATCTTTAGTCAAAAAGAAAGTTTAAAAATGGCTTAGAATGTATTCTTTTTTTTAAATTTTATTTTATTTTATTTGAGAACATACTGTACAGAGGGGCTACAATTACATGGGCAGGATAATGCATACATTTCTTACCAAGCATTGCAGCCTCCTCCTTTGTTTACCCTTCACCTCCCTTCCCCGCCTCCCCCCTCCCCCCACCTAATTATACTCCCCTCCCCCCACACAATTATACCCCACTCCCCCCCCACACACCGACATTGTAAAGCTGGTTTTGACATGACATTTTGTACTTCTCATTGTTGCAACAGGTCCACCTGAATCCTTAAACGATTTGTTTGTCCCCATCTCCTCCACATGTTATACTGACATCAAATATAGTGAAAGCGGGGGTTACACTGTGGGGGAGGGACATACAAAGCAACAAAGAAATAATCTTATAAATGCGTTAGAAACACATGCATGAAAGAAACGAAAACATTAAAATACATATTTAAGGGTTCATTTTCCTAACATCACATTATCTGACCTTTTCCGCTTGACTCATACCTATACTAGATATTGCAAATAAGGGAAACCATGGGACCTATGCTTCTTTGGGCCTGGCTTACTTCACTTAATATAATTTTTTCCAAACCTTTCCATTTCCTAACAAATGGGGAAATGTCATTCTTTCTGATGGAGGCGTAGAATTCCAATGGGTATATATACCACATTTTCTTAATCCATTCATCTACTGAGGGGCATCTGGGTTGGTTCCATATCTTAGCTATGGTAAATAATGCTGCAATAAACATAGTTGTGCTGGTAGCTTTAGTGTGGTCTTGTTTGTAAACATTTGGGTAAATGCCCAAAAGTGGGATTGCTGGATCATAGGGGAGATCTATGTGAAGTCTTTTGAGGAACCTCCATACTGCTTTCCAAAGAGGGGATGTGGACAGAAAGGAACCTTACTTCATTGTTGGTGGGAATGTAAACTTGTTCAACCACTTTGGAAAGCAGTATGGAGGTTCCTCAAAAGACATCACATAGAATGTATTCTTAACTACCAGGTTTTTTAAAATGGCTTTGTACAATGGTTTGCGATTATTTAATTTTACATGGGATAATATTTTCTACTACCTACAGGTTTTGCAAAAAGAAGAAAACTATAATTTACTACTATAGAGGAATATGATGGAAATAGAAGACAGATTTTATGTTCGTCACATCTCTGATGAGTACCCATATTCAAGACTTAAAAAATCATATTTCTTAGATAGGCAAACATATGTTAGACAGATAGGGAAACATAAAAAACAACGTATGATAAGGCAACTATTTTTGACTTTTTGACATGTACCTTACGTGATGACATTTATTTTATTAACTAATGTTTGGTTTGAAATATGAGTGGCTGCTCTATTTAACACATTTCTGGAAGGCATCTACTGAACAAGACAAATGGTAGGGGGTATTATTTCTACACTTCAATGAATGTTTGAACCTGTTTGGCATTAGTGCTGGGTAAATAAATCAACTCTATTGTAATTTGCTCCCTACATAAGAAAAACTTGTAATGTCATTAAGTATCACTTACTTGTCAAATGTTATTTTGGTGAATGATTTTAAAATGTTTATTTGAAAAGTAATATACTTTCAGGAGATTAAATGTAGGTTATCATTGGTTTGAGAATGACAACATTTTTATACTACAGAACCAAGTTTTACTGAAGTACCAATGTTTTGAAGCACTAATGATCTTCTCAATTAATGTTTTACTGAATTGTATTTGACTTCTAAGTGGTTTATCTAGCTTTGGTAGACCAATTATGAATCTATCATTCCAGGAAATATTTTTTGGCCTACTTTGTACTGAAATTTTTCATTAATCATTAGGGGAGGGATATTAAAAATACTCTTGTGACATTTGTGATCTTGTTCACTCATATGGGCTGGTCATTTGTAAATTGAAATTTTGAATTACTGTTCATTTTCTCAGATTTTGTGATATCATCTTTCATTTTAAGATGCCTTGCACTTCACAATTGCTTACCGCTACTTTCTGTGTCTTAAGGAATTGGGGCCCTGAAATATTATAGGAAATGAGAAATTGAGATGAGTTTTCAATTACTTTTTGTTGGCATGTTGCATGGGCTTAGGTGAGAAGTCTTGCCCTTGTTATCTGATGATGCGGATAACTGGGACCTGGGATCCTAAGACCTGTGGGTCCTGCAGAAGAATAATACCTTTTAGACATCATATCAGCAAAATTAGGGTATAATCAGTAGGAATGCTTCAGAAATATGGAGAAAAACAGTTTGAGACCAGCGAGTTAAAACAATAAAGAGAGCAGCAGAGTAAAATCCCTTATAGATTAGAGGAAAACAACACATTTTTTTACCATGTGAATTCAAATGACCAAGTACACTTAGAACGTTTCACAAGTTTATACCGAAGACATTGAATTGATACTTTTTATATCCTAATATATATTCTAAACCTATTTATTTATATTCCAATCTATTTATTGGCATAAATATCAATTTATTTGTCAAATTATCAATTAATTTTAGTAAAATTCACTGTGTGAAATATACAATATAAAATATATATATTTATAAATATAAATTTAAAATATATAACTATATATAATATGAGAAAATGTTTTGCATTGTTCTGTTATGGTTAGGGTATCAAAAGCAACTCTGTTTTAAAGTATTATTTCATTATCTCTACCTCAGTGTTTGGTAGAGTTAGACCTAATGCTTTACCATTTGTAGTTGTACAGCCTAGAGGCAAGAGGAAACATTGTGATTAAACATTACCAATTTAAGGCCTAATATCGAGGAGAAACATATGGACTTCTCCTGGAGCAATGGAAATATTTGGTGATAGAAAGTCAGTAGTGTGAGTTACTGCCTGGTTGGATGGTAGACAGGCCAGGACACTAGGTAATCATGCATATGAACAATTTTTTCATCTTCTTGACTTTAGCTACTTTGAAATAGTAGGTATAATAAACAATTAGATTTTGATAAAATACCTTCTAGTCTGAACAGTTCTATCTTAACTGTTCATCTCTCTATGATCCCTTGTAACATTTTAGTTTTGTTCCAGTAAGATAATCTATGCTGTCAGGGTAAGATATTCTGGTTGGTCTGTTCATACATGGAAGAAGGGTAAAGGGTCAGGTAGACATTTGTGACAATAAGACCTCATTTGGGAAATTTTAAACTGCAGAAATTTAGAAGTAGCTCTTAAGCAAGGCTTATATTGAATCCATTAGCTCCACAAAGGTAACTAAGTTGATATATAAGTACTTGAAAAGCCATCACCTTTTTTTGGGGGGTGGGGGGTAAGGTCGTGGGGCTTGAACTGTGGGCCTGGGCACTGTCCCTCAGCTCTTCAGCTCAAGGTTTGCGCTCTACCACTTGAGCCACATGCAACCAGCCCTAAATTATCCTGATTAATTTTCAGATAGAATCTGGTTTCCTACTTGTGTATGATGTTAGGCGCTATCCATTTGATGTTATTCTTCCTGGAAATTAGAATAACTGGTACCTGGGATAGTGTATAGATCTTTCTGTCCAGTCTGGGCTTTATCCACTAGCCTCACAACAGTAGACTCCCATATAGTCAGGATTTTTATAAGCTTACCATACCTGATTTTTAAAAAATCGTTGCATTTCCTGCAGGTTCTTGAATGCTGAATTAATTTGTGTTTTCTTGGGTTCTTTTGTTTCATTTGAATATATGTGTTGACTTATTCCTCACTTTTCCTTTTCTTTCACTCACGTTCTTAAGTAAAGTGCTGAGAAACCAATTCTTCTTTCTCAAGATAGTCAAGGTGAACATTATTTAGTCCAAAGCAATTTAAGTAATATTTAAACAGCTTCATATCTATGAATGGTATATGAATGCTAAGTGCTGACAAGGGTCTTTTTATTTTCTCAGCCATCTTTGGCATACACAGACAGATCATGAATTATATGAAAATAATAAAGCTACAGATGCTTGCCAGGAGGAGAAAAAACTATTACTAATTGTTTGATAGAGGCTTCCTTCTCGTGAAAGAAATATGCTGCTTGATGCAGGATTTCACAAAATCATATTGCTAGGAAGAACCTAAACCATCTCCTAACACTACCGATTTGAGGGAGATGAACTGACCTCCTGCATAATTTACTTTTGAGTCAAATAAAATCAGGCTTCCAAAAAGAGAGTAGACTTTAGAGAAACACCATGTAAATAGGTGCTTAGCTGTTTTTGTCAATTGGTGAAATAATACAGGAAAAGTACAGCAAGGTAAAAATATAAAGAACTTTGCATTGAAATACTCATTTGTATATGTGTGTGTGTGTGTACACGTGCCTGTACACGCACGTGCATGTGCATGTGCTCCTGCATGCATTCATCATTCCTGAGGCTTGATAGTGCCTGGGCACTATCCCTAAGCTTCTGTGCCAAAGGATAATGGTCTACCACTTTGAACAGAGGTGTCTTCAGATCTCAGCCTCCTGAGTAGTTAGCTAAGCTGATTCAGCCTCTGAGTAGCTAGTTAAATTCTTCTTGTCCTCTATGATTCATTGCTCTTTTATTCTTTCCTGAGGTAATCACAAGCCAAAGTCATAATATGTCTAATTGCTTTAAAAATTGGCAGAAGGGACTCCAATCTATACTCTTAACTACTTAGGAGGCTTGAGAACAGAAACCAGGCCAAATTTTAGTGGACTTCCTTCTCAATCTATAGCTGGGTGTATTGGATCATTTCCACCATCCTGCACTATCTAGAGACTAAGATTGGAAGGACTGCAGGATCAAGGCCAGCCATGGTCGGAAGCTAGAAAGTTGGTGTGCAACTCTGATGCCATTGATGATGGGAAGGCTAAAAGGACAGATCAGGTGCATATTCTTGTGGAAAAGGAACCCCTATCCCAAAATTAACCACTGATATGACGCCAGCCTTGCAAGAACCATACCCCAAGTTGAAATCCCCATAATTGCCCACAACCAAAATAGGTATATACATTAACATCCAAAAACATATTACAATCTGTTCTTTGCTGTAATATAACCTTTATCTGATTATCATATGATGTGACAGAGTAGTTTCTTCACTTATGATATATTTAAAAAGACCTAGAAAATTCTTTCTCACATATTAAGTGAAAACAAATGGCAAATTGCCTCATTCCTTACATATTTGACTACCACGAAAAATTCATCTAATGATTATTATAGTAATATATTCTGATTTATTACTTTACTTTGTAACAGTTTTTAAACTTTTTGCTTCTCTGCTGAAGTTTAAGTATTCAAATAGTATCATCAAAGTATATTCCTCGGTACTTGGGGGAGTTTTGTACAAGGTTTTTAACCGATGGCTTCTAAGAATTCGTAATTGGTATATTATTTGATTTATTTTTAATTTCAATTTAATTTCATTGTAAAGATTATGTACAGAGGGGTTACAGTTACATAAGTGAGGTAATGAGCACATTTTTTATGGAAAGAACATTGGTATCCACTCCATCGATTTTTTTTTTTGTACACTCAAACAACTACTGATGATTTTGCTGTTGCTATTGATCAATGGGTACTTTTGCTTGCTTTGTTCATGCATTTTTTTATTACAAAATTGATATACGCTGGTTTTACAGTTACTTAATTTAACTAAAGCGTACACTTCATTTTATTTTCTAAATTTCAAATTTTGAACTTAATTATTTTCTTTTGTTTTTTGAGGTAATTTTTTCAGAGTTGTAGGATTAGTTAATTTAATTTTGCATGATTTTTACACATGTAAATTATTCAGATATATATTTTGCTTTAAAAATGTTTAACACGTGAATTTCTAAGATTATTTTCTTAATTTTATATGGTTGGTAAATTTAAATAAATTTATTTTCTTAAGGTACTAAACATATTTTCCAGTTAACAAATACTTACTGTATTTTCAAGAAAGACAAACTTTATTAAGAAGGGCTTCATTACCTGGTCACTTTTTTGTAAATATTTGTACTTGAATTAAAAAAAAAAAAACGTTTAATCTGGGCATGGTGATTTGTGGCTTCCATTTTCTAGCTATGGTAGGAACTGCAAGTAGGGTTTATAAATAGGGAGAGCCTGAGAAAATATGAGACCTTAGTACAAAAATATCCAGAGTGGGGCTGGGAAGGTGGCTCATTTGTAGAGTGCTTGCCTTGCATGAAGCCCTGGGATCGATTCCTCAACACCACATAAGCACAAAGAAAGAAGCTGGAAATGGTGCTGTGGCTCAAGTGGTAGAACACTAGCCTTGAGCTGAAGAGCTGAGGGACAGCACGAAGGCCCTGAGTTCAGGCCCCACAACAGAACCCACAAAAAAATATCCAGAGTGAATTAAAAAAAATATCCAGAGTGAAATGAATAGAGATATAGCCATCCCTAGCGCAATATAGAGCACCTGGTTTTCATATTCTAAATCTTGAGTTAAAACTCCAATAACATCAATCTTTTGTAAAAATAAAAGGATACATGTTTCAAAATGTTTATTGTTTAAAACTCTTTGCAAAGGTTCTCATGTCTTCTATTTCTTAATTTTCAATTTACTTAATCTATCAGAATCCAAGTATATCGTGACTATTTTATTTCTACTAAATTTTAAATAGTACAAACAATACTATGATTCAATATATTAACCTACTTTTACTATTTGCGATAATTTACTCTGTTAATATGACAATATCAATATTCCAAAGGTGTGTATGTGTTCTGTGTGTGTGAGTGTTTATGTGGTTTGTGTGTGTGTGTGCTTTGTATGTACTTTGTAATGCTTGGGTGATCACTCTATTGTTTCACATATGCTGGGCCAAGTTTTTACCACTGAACTATACTGTCTAGTTATAATGTAAGTATTGTTTTAAATTATGACTTTTAAATTTTCATTCCTAGTATGTTTTTTTCAAAATTATATATGATAAAATGTGATCCATATTCTATCCACGATAACAATTTTTATTCTTATTTTATTGTTTTTTAGAATATTTCCACTGCTTTTCTACTTCCAAACTCTTGTGTTTGTTATTGATAAAGGTTTTACTTTGCTACTTTTCTCTCTCCATTCTTTTTGCCTTTAGAGTTTATCTACTCTTTCTTTTATTTCTTTGGAAATTAGTGATCATATTCCTATTACAATTTCTTTACATTGTAACAGGTCTATACAATGCTTTATTGTCTATTTTATTTTTTCCCAACTTCTTTGACTCTTAGTCCACACTATTAGGTAGAATGAAAAGAAACTTGATTTACAATACTTTGATTATTTTCCTCCTTCTCTTCTCTGAAGTATTTCTCTACTTAGAAACACAATAGCAATTACATATATCTTCTATGTAGTTCATCATTCTATTCTATCCCCTCTCACTCTACTCTGTAGTACAGTTCAAGTCGTTATCATTCAACTTTATTATGCTATAGTGTTCACTAAATCTTAACTCATTCCTAAATTTATTTTAGATGCTTTAAACATTCTCTAAGGACATTTTTCTCTATATAATATCTGGGGTCTTGTGTTTTCACAAGGTGCAAAATGTGAGTGACTATCAAACATCTAGATATCTCTGTAGAATATTGGTCCACCTGTTCAATAAACTCGTATGCAAATTCAAGGAATACAGGTCAGTCAGAACAATTTTGTAAAATGGTGTAGCTTGAGCCCTCATACTAGTTTTGAACCTTATTACCATGTGTAGTAGTGAAAGAACAGACACATAGAAGAATGGAACAGATTTATCAAAAATAAATTCTTAGTTTTATGGTCAATAGATTTTGAAGAGGATGCCACGACTTCATGAAATAAAAATAGAATCTTAAATGGGTGTATTGGCACCATTGCTTCTCTAGATTTAAAATGATCTTAGACTACTACCTCAAACCTTATACAAAAATTTAAAATAAAAAATGACTATCAAACTAAATGTGAGATGTTAAAACCTATAAAACATAAATATACAAATTCATGACATTGGCTCAGTAAAGGTTTCTAAAAATTTGACATGTAAAGCATTAGAGGCTAAAGATAATCAAGAATTAACTGGTTAGTATCAAATGATAACCTTTCATAATTCTATGAAAGTAATGAAAACATATCCAACAGATAGAGCACACATATTTGTTAATGCTACAATGTTAATGTTACAATGATCCTGAGTCTTAAGTAAATTCATATCATTTAATTCTATATAAAATTTTTCCTGAACAGGAGACTTCTTAAAGAACATATGTAAATTAGTAGTTAATAGGAGGAGCATATGAAATAATTTAGTATCTAAGAAAAAATAAAAAAGAAAATTCACTAGTATGACCATAATATAAAAAGATGACACAAAATATAATAATGCATTTGTGGAGAAATTGATACATTCCACATAGCACAATGATTTGTATAATACCGCAATCATTTTAGCAAGCAAGTTTTCCAGTCTTCATAAGGTTAAAGAGAATTGTATATGATTCAGCCATTACACTTCTATGTATGTATTAAAGAGAATTAAAAAAAAAATGTTTGGACAGAGAATGTAGTTCATTTACAGTGCACTTGAATAGTATGTGTGAGACCCTGGAAATAATCCCCCAAAACAAATTTGAAAAGACACACTATAGAGGATATATGCTGGACAAATTCCTGTAACTGAATTTTATATCTATTTTAATGTCTGTTCTAAAATTTACAGCATTTCTATTTGAAGAAATGTAAGTTTGTGAAACTTAGGCTTGGAAAACCTATGATTGTACAATTCACTTACAAAGCACTAAAATGTATACAATAAACGGAGATAATATATTGCATGTGAATTTCATGTCAGCAAAAAAAAAATTGTTAAAAATACTTCACACAAATTGCAGAATACCTGAAAATATGTTTTCGGTGTTGGCTAAAAATTCTTTGTAAACTACAGCTTTTACAATGAAGATGTGATTTCTGTTTATTTTGAGTTTTTTTGGTCTACTTTTTTGAGTTTATGCAGAGATAACTCAATCAAAAAGTGCATGTGATAACTGGAATATCTAGGAATTATGCATCACTTATAAATAATTGATAACCTTTTCTGGAAGGAACTTTTAGCAAATGACAAAATACACAAATCTATGTATTTGCATTTTATGAAACCTATATGCTACTTGCTCAATCCAAATGCTTTTCTCTACTTTGCTAGGAAAAAAGTATTCTCAAGATAAGAGCCAACAGCAGTGAAAAGAAACAAAATACACAATCATGTTGATTTATTTGTGAAAATAACAAATGAAATAAAACAATTCCAGTTAAGCAACTCCAATGTTAGTATCTATGAAGATGTTCCTGAATGCCAACAGACATTGATTTTTTTTTGAGTTTTAATTTCTACTAACATATGAAAACTAGAACACGAAAACAAATATAGTCTTAAAGCAAACCAGCCTTGGAATAATTTTCTTAATTGTTTTGAAATCACAAAAGAATTGATACCATTGAGGAAATGATCATTTCCTATGGAAATCATTTAAAATGTTTATCACTTATTATAATTCAAAAACCAAACAAGAGTAATTTATATAATCATTACAAATATCATTTTATTACTATTATAAAGTAGAATAAAAGGCCAGTCCAAATATATTCTTCTTCTTCTTAATTTTTAATCATTACCTAGATATCTCAATCTAAATAGTCATGTCTTTAACATAGATGTAAATATTCTATAATTTTTACTTAACATTTTTCCGGGGCATGTATTCATGTTTCTAGGAAATGTTCACAACAGTTAAAAGATGCTTTTGTGAAATTAATGTGAAATTAATGTGATATATATTGTTGTTGTTGTTTGCAAGGCCTGACCATTGTCTCTAAGCCTTTTTATGTTCAAAGCTAGCACTATACAACTTGAGGAACAGAGCTAATTCCTGTTTTTAGTGGTTAATTGGAGATAAAAATCTAACAAGTACTTTTCTGTGTGGACTAGTTTTGAATACAATTCTAAGATCTAATTACACAGAATAGCTCGAATTATAGGCTTGAGTCACTGGAACTTGTTTTGATGTATTTATTTAATTTTAATTATGTCTTAAGATTTTTTCATTATAATGTACATCATTCTACACAAAAATTTTGATATATGTATATATTTCTGATGACAATCTCCAAAAATGTATGTCTTTCTACACATTTTATATATATATATATATATATATATATATATATATATATTTCTGAAGACACACTCCCTATAAAACTTTATGCTACTATTTTTGATCTTTTTTAATTTCAAAGATATGCAGTCTATTTTTCCTAAAGTTTCCTAGAAAAAAATAACTAATATATAAATAGAATGAAGAGTTTATTATTTTTAAGGGAATTTTCGATATTCCCATGATATTGTAGTAGCATTTACAGTTTATTACTTGAAATAATTCTGTTCAAACTCTTAAATATTTTTGTGTAGTTGGTAGGGAGAGAGGAAGTTAATTCATACTGGTTAGGAATTTGCAATACTTCAAAAATATATTCTACAATTTGTTATAAGCATATAGTCAAGCTACCTGTTATGGTTTAGTTTTTTATTTCTTTTTTTGTTCTAAATTTTAATATGGATGCATGCACAGTGGTAACATGAAAATTATTAATCAACAGACAAATAATTGCAAAATCACAAATACATATCAGACTTTCAATACTTAACACTTATGATGCTAGTAATAATTTTGGTGAAGATGATGATGACCACAGTGTACCCTGATAATTACAATATTGTGATTGAAAAGGAAAAGACTTTACACATTTTTGAAGCTAGATTTCCCACATTGAATACATGGTAATAAACAGCGTTAGATTACATACAGTATGAATAACAAGAGGAGAGTTTCAATATCAAGAAATAGAACCACATTAAACAGGTAGAGACAGTAAAACCCTAATGTTATTCCTGCAGTCTCTCTAATTTATACTCATTTTTCCTGGTGGTATTATTTTCTTATAAATAAAATCGTTAATTTGCACATTTTGATGGACTAAGATGTAGTTTTCAACTTAGTGTGATTAGTTCAAATAACATTCTCATATAGACACTATTCTATAACCCTGTTTTCCAATGATATATTAAGAGTATGTTCTTCAATACAGCTGTAAACATATGACACAATTTACATAATACCACTTACATATCTGTAGTTACCTGAAAAAGGCATACACCCTAGAGCCAGGAGGTGAAATTTATTTTTATTTCTGCAGGAAACAATTTGTGACTTTATACCAACAAACTGAATTTGACTCTTTCTTTATTTGTAAGATAAGGTGGAAAATGTAAGGACTCTGGAGTTCAAGCCCCATGACCAAGAAAAGTAAAAAGGGAAAAAAAGGCGGTAAAGCAACATTTTAAAGCAAAAATTGTCTAGAAATAAAATTATAATAGCCCCTGAACTGGCAAAAAAAAAAGATTAAAATGAAATTGCCTTCAACCATTCATTTAAACAATCTATACTGAGGGCATGCTATTGGAGTTCACATCACTAACTAGAATTTGAGAAGATCACAGTTCAGAACCAGTGTGCAAAGAACGTAATAAGATTCTCATATCATACTAAGCCTGGCATGCTGCAATGCATTTGTGATCGAGTTACTTGGCAGACAGAGGCGAGGAACTTAGCCTCTGTTCAGCCCTCAGCAAAACTGGTAAGTCTATGAGCAAATAACTAAATTGAAAAAAGATTGTTCTAATGGTAGAATACTTGTTCAGCCAACAAAATATCTAAATTCATACTCACTTCCTAAAGGAGGAAAAAGGGGAAGAAAGAGGAAAGAAAGAGAAAGAAAAGAGAGTAGAGAAGGAGGAGGAGAGAAGGGAAGGAAGGAAGCAAGGAATGTAGGAAGATAGGAAGGAAAGAAGAAAGGGAGGAGGGAAGGAAGGAAGGAAGGAAGGAAGGAAGGAAGGAAGGAAGGAAGGAAGGAAGGAAGGAAGGAAGGAAGGAAACAAGCAAGGAAGGAAGGAAGCAAGGAAGGAAGGAAGCAAGGAAAAGAAAAGATAAGAAAGAAATGGTGGAATAAAGAATGGGAGGGAGAATGAGAGGTATGAATAAAAACCTCAGCATGTGTTAGATGTTAATAATGACACCAAATCATTTTAGCTATAAATGCCATCATTTAATTCCCTGGGAAGAGACATTTTGTATCAAGCCCTATTGTATGGACTTGGAATCCCTGAAAGGCCACCAGAGACCATGACCAATGCAATCAGCAAAAGAGTCATATATTTGCAAGCTTAAGCTTGATTCTTTGCACATCGCGTAACCGGTGACACTAAGAGTCCCCGAGCACAAAATCAGCACAGCTTTTATAGTATTGAACAAACAAGTTTAGGAAACTTCCACACAAGCACTTACATGATTGTTTTGAGTCCACGGTAAACACATTGCCCTTTTTCTGAACTATTGGTATGTTCTGTTCCTGGAACACTTGGGTAACTGTCTGCTTTCTTAAGTTTGGGCAGGGTTGGTGGCAACCTGTGGTTTTTTTCTCTCTCTTGGGGTTACTCTGAGGGCAGCCTAGCACAAGTTGGTGGGGGTAATCTCAAATTGGAGTTACTGTGGCTCTTCATTCTCTCCTCTTCTAGAACATCAGCGACCAATCATGGTCCCTTAATTGGCACAGTCTTCTATATTTACAGTTTGGTATTGGGATCTCAGAAATAATAGATGGACTGTGCTGATCCACAGGGTCTACAAGGTCCAATTGTGAGTAACAAAAATTAACAGTACCAAGGTCCTTACATTTTCTTCCAGCAATGTGACTCTGTATAACACAGCTAACTTACCTTTATACCAGCTGAACTCGTAAGCTCCAATTTTAAGACATACTCATACAATTTGCTACATACTTAAACTTTCTGAGGTTTGTCTTCTTTACAAACATTTTAAGACAATCCTTACTTTTTAAATCTTTCTTATCTAAAGGATACCAATTTTTCCCCAATTCCTTCCTAAGACTTTCTTTACTACACTCCTATTCTTTACAGTTCCTTGAGCTCTTTTGTGACTAGAGTTTAAACCCGTAAATTTTTCCTTTGATTTGTGGAACCAAGTTATCTTAGAAAGCCTTAAGGTACCAGTGGGATGAAAATCTTGCGAGACTTTAAGGCTAAGATTAGGGCTGGGTCTCATTCCTCCTCTTACCACCATATATTTAAAAAAAATTCTCTCCTCTATCTTTCAAACACATCCAGGCGGAAGCAGATAATTACCATACCAGAGCCAAACTAGGTTGTGACCCTGAAGTGCCTAAGGCAAGGCAGTGATATCCTTGTCCCAAATATCCACTGTGGGAGTAGAGAGGTTACTGGATATCACCAAAAGAATGTCCCACAAGATATTAGTTTTAGCAGCTTTCAACCAGGAAGCATTCTCAGGTGATGGAATCAGGCAGGAGTTCAGTCTACTTTTACCAGCGTGGAGATGGTCTGGGTGATGATGTAGATTTCTTCCAGGTGACTGTCAAGCTGTCGTTGAAATTTACTCATTAGTGTGTGCAGCAGCAGCAGCAGCAGGGACTCTCTGTGGCTTCAAGGGACTGTCACACCTGGTTCTGGGCTGCAAATTCCTACAAATACTGGTTAATGATTCATTGCATAGGCTTGGCAGGCTATGACTCAACTAATTTTTTTAAGACTATTTACACAGTAGCCCAAAACAATTTACCAAGATGACAATTTTTTAAACTAGATTGTAATTTTAATAAGATTAGGATTTTCTAGGCAGATATAGAGGGCTCAGGCCTGTACTATTATTTCCCATGCCTTTTCCTTCTACCTATTCAGTCTATTTTGTCACATTTTTGAAAAAGATACTCTGGTCCCTTGTTCTTAAATGGGGATGATGGGCAAAGATTCATCTTCTGTCACTTCTTCAAGCTGACTCAGGGGTGCTGATCCTACCTAACCAGGAACCTATAATCTTAGCCTATTTTACAAAGAGGTTACCAGAGTTAGATGTCATTAAGAACAACATTTTAACTTTTGACAAATGCACAGACCTTTTTCTCTGGCTATAGCAATGCTGCTTATTTAGCCTTCTGCTTTGCAAAAAGATCTTTCAGGATGGCTTAGGAATGTGATCTCTTTTAATCCTAACAATGTCTGAGTTACCTATGCAGGCCTTCAGACATATATCAATAGAAAAAACTCTCCGGGATACAAACTTTTCCTGAGCAGATGAATTTCATGAAGCTCGTGTCAGCTCAAAAGTTATTGCCAATTAGAGCTTTTGGCAGTAACAGGGGTTGGGATCTAAACTATCCTCCACATTTTACAACCTTAGCCTTTTAGTACTATCACAGATGACTGACAAGTTCCTGTCCCTTACAAGGTAGATAGTCATAGACATTATGCATGCTTACAACCTATCTTCCCATGACCTCCTTACTCTGACCAATTTTTGAAGTCCACACACAAATGACTCTAGGATTTGACATTATTTCTGCTATCCTAGCAGATGCTCCTGAATTGCTTTCATCCAAGTAGTGTCTTCTACACACTGGGAAAAATGCCTCATTGGCATTTCTCTTAGTTGGTTGCTGGACTTGAACTCGGAGCCTGAGTGCTGTCCCTCAGCTCTACAGATCAAGGCTAGCACTCTGTCACATTGAATCCTAAAGTAGGTCTGCTTGCTCTTTCAGCCTTCTGGTGGCTGAGTAGAGGTGACAGTCTCACACGGACTTTTTCTGCCCAGGCTGGATTCAAACCAGTAACACATCAATGAGTCTCATAAAAGGCCACTTTACTCCAATTAAAAGCAACGGGGGGGGCATCAACATAGAAGTAGTTTTAAGCATATTCTTACCTGAAACATATTAAGAGCCAGTTACGTCTGACAAACTGACAAAAATCCTCACTCCTTTTTTTGGGCCTGATGAGAACTGTTACAAAAATACCATGAGAGCAAACTGAAATAGGAATTAAGCAATTATTTTGGTAATCCTAATTTTTCCTTTCTGCACTTTGAGGCAAATGTTTAGAACTATTATACATTTAAACTTTATATACAGAAACCCATTCCTAATTTATAAGCCTCCTATTAATCTCTGTTTTAATATTCTATACTTTAGTTTTTAGTTGCATTTTGAAAAATCCTTTGAACTTTCAAGGCTAAGTGTGTCACTAATTTCCTCTTGGCTGCTTGTTTTAAAACAGATACACATGAAAACTTTTAAACTCAACTAATATTTTTTCTTAATGCAAAAATTACAATCACCATCACTGTACCAAGGAGCTAGACTTAACACCTTTATGTCTTTAAAAAAACATACACAATGGGGCTGGGAAGGTGTCTCAGTGGTAGAGCGCTTGCCTTGCATGCTCGAGGCCCTGGGTTCGATTCCTCAGCACCACATAGGCAAAAAGAAAAAAGCCGGAAAGTGGCGCTATGGCTCAAGTGGTAGAGCGCTAGCCTTGAGCTGAAGAGCTGAGGGACAGCGTCCAGGCCCAGAGTTCAGGCCCCACGACCGGACCCAAAAAAAAAAAAAAAACATACACAATGGCAGAATGTTATTGAGAGCAAATCACATTACACAAATAAAATTTTAACCATCTTTTTAAGGCCTTCTCAATTTTAATTTTAACACATCCAAGGGGCAGTTTTAGCAATGCTAATCAGATCTTTACATCACTCATTTTTACCATCATGTTTCCGGTGTCTATGTGAAGGGAAAAGGGACAGAATAAAGAGGGGCCACTTGGCCCTTCCTGTGGAATGTGCACACACAGAATCCGACTCTTTAGGGTTAGATGAACTGCTATTGAGCCAGGTTGCCCTCTTTCACCATGGGTGGACTTCCCATGGCCTGTTCCACCATGCATGACCAGCTGAACTGCACTTCTGCCTGTTCACTGTTCACTCCTAAAGATAGGTTTTTTGTTAGCTTCTAAGTTTCTCCTTTTTGTTAAGCCAGATATCTGGATTACAGTATAAACACCTTATGCATTCATAAATACCAGATTTTCTAATTTTAAAGTTAAAATATCCTTAAAAAGCTATTTAAAACCATGTGAAAATGCTTTAAAAATGTTTCGGTAATGGCCAAACCTCATAACCTTTGGAATTTTAAACTTAATCTCACCCAATTGTTACATCATGTTGACAATTTCTATCATGAATATGTTCACAAACACATACAAAACACACTCAGATCTTTAAGCACCCAAAAATCAAAATCAGTTTTACATATATTTTCTAAAGTTTTCTAACAAAAATTTAAGACAATATTTCTTTTAAACTAATTAATTTTGTAGAGCTTTATTTTCTCAGGGCCTGATTGTTTAGCAAGTCATTTCACCAATTGATCTTTGACTCACTTCTGTTGGAGGAAGGCTCGGGGGGTGTAGGGGTCACCTGAAACTAAACTGTTCTCATTTTTATCCAATTTTATTTTTATTTATTTATTTTTCTTCTTAATGTGCTTTTTTTAATTGAGAAAGTACTGTACAGAGGGGTTAAAATGGGCAAGATAATGATTACCTTTCTTATCAAGCATTGTAGGCTCCTCCTTGGATTCGCCTTCCCATCCCTTCCCATCCTCTCCCCACCCCAACCCAATCCTCCTCCCCCTCTCCCCCTCACCACTAAAGTTGTAAAGTGCATTTTTGACATAACAACTTATATATCTCATTGTTCAAATAGGTCCACCTGTATCCCTATTTAAACGATTTGTTTTTCTCCCTTGCCCTCCACAAATGATACTGATATCAAATACAATGAAAGCAGGGGTTATACCATGGGGGAGGGACATACACAGCAATGAAGAAATAATCTTATAAATGTGTTAGAAACAATCCCATGAAAGAAAAAAAATATTTGAATATGTATTCAAATTATCTGACTTTTTCTGCTTGACACAGACATATACTTGTTAGTGCAAATAAGTGAAACCATTGGACCTATGTTTCTTTGGGCCTGGCTTACTTCACTTAACAAATTTTTTTCCAAGTCTTTCCTATTCCTAACAAATGGGGCAATGTCATTCTTTCTAATGGAGGCTTAGCATTCCATTGTGTGTATATACTACATTTTCTTGATTCATTCATCTACTGGGGGGCATCTGGGTTGGTTCCATATCTTAGCTATGGTAAATTATGCTGCAGTAAACGTAGTTATGCTGGTAGCTTTAGTGTGGTCTTGTTTGTGAACATTTGGGTAAATGTCCAAAAGTGGGATTGCTGGGTCATAGGGGAGCTCAAGCTGGTTCAAAACTTTGGCAAAGTAGCAGGGTATAAAATTAACGCTCAAAAATCAATGGCTTTTCTGTATTCCAACAATGAGAAAAGTGTGGCTGAAATTAGGAAAGAAACTCCATTCAGAATAGCTCCACAAAAAATAAGATACGTAGGAATTAACTAAACCAAAAAAGTGAAGGACCTCTATGATGAAAACTTTAAAACCTGAAAAAGGAATCTAAAACAGAACTAAGAAAGTGGCAAAAACTCCCATGTTCCTGGATTGGACTGATCAACCTCGTGAAAATGTCAATACTTCCCAAGGCTATCTACAAATTCAATGCGATACCTATCAACATTCCAACCTCATTCTTCAAGGAAATAGAAGAGGCAATCAAAATATTCATATGGAACAATAAAAGACCCTCAATAGCTAAAACAATTCTCAACAGAAAGAACAGTGCTGGAGGAATATCAATACCAAGTTCCAAACTCTACTACAAAGCCAATAGTAATTAACACAGCTTGGTATTGGCACAAGAACAGACCTCAGGACCAATGGAATTGAACCAAAAACCCAGAAATGAACCCACAGACCTTTAGCCATCTAATCTTCAATAAGGGAGCTAAAAAAATAGATGGAAGAAAGAGCCTTTTCAGTAAATGGTGGTGCCAAAATTGGTTAACTACTTGTAGAAAACTAAAGCTAGATCCTTATATATCACCCTGCACCAGAATCAACTCCAAAATGGATCAAAGACCTCGGAGTCAAAGCAGACACTCTGAAATCATTATAGGATTATGTAGGAGAAACCCTAGGTCTCCTTGGTACAGGAGGAAATTTTCTTAATTGAGATCCAGAAACACAACAAATCAAAGAAAGGTTGGACAAACGGGATTGCATAAAATTTCCGAGCTTCTGTATGGCAAAGGACATAGCTAGCAAGATCAACAGAAAGCCCATGTATTGGGAGAAGATCTTCACTAGCCTTAAAACAGACAAGGGTCTCATATCTAAAATATACCTGGAACTCAAAAGATTAAATTCCCCAACAACAAACCTTCAAAGAAACAACTGCCCAATAAATAATTCTGCTAAAGACTTAAAGAGAAACTTCTTTGAAGAGGAAAGAAGGATGCCCAAAAGACACATGAAGAAATGCTCAAACTCCCTAGCCATAAAAGAAATGCAAATCAAAACAACGTTGAGATAGCGCCAGTAAGAATGGCTATAATCAAGAACTCTAATAACAACAGCTGCTGGAGGGGATGTGAACAGAAGGGAACCTTACTGCATTGTTGGTGGGTGTGTAAACTTGTTCATCCACTTTTCAGGACTAGCTGAAAATCAAAACAGGCACACATCTTTCTATGTGACTGAGCTCAGCTGGAGGCTGGAATTTTTATTTCCCCAGAGATTTTCAAATAAATAACAAAAACACTAAAACCAAAAACCCACATTTAAAACTGGTACAAATTCTAAAACAGAACTAGAGAAGACAATAACCAAAGGCTGAGTTTATCCCTACCAGAACTCTGTGTCATTCTCACTCAGCAACCTGAATCCAGAGTCTGCTGAGTGAGCCTACCACTCTCAACCAGAACTTCCCTATCTCCAGAAACATACAACAGAAAACAATAAGGTCTCAGTGAATGGGGTGACATCTCATCAACCTTTGTTGACCCAGGGGCCTTCCAAGGGGGAAGAGAAGTCCAAGTCATTTTGGGGCTAGGGAAATCAGTCCCTAGAGGCCATCCCCTCGGACTTGCAGATTCTCCCCTATACTCCGACTGCAGCTTTGTAAATTGCCAACCAAAAAGTGCCAGTCTACAGACTTATAGTTTCCCAAAAATGTCCGTCCTAAAAGCAATCTACACAGAGGGGTCTAGGGACGTCTACTCACAGACCCCATTGGCAGTCTTATAGTGTGTCTACCAAGCCACCTTGCCAACCAATGTATAGACCCCTCGGGAAACCAGAACTACAGATACAGAACCTGCTGGCAACCAAATATACAGAACGGCAATGCCTTGACTTAAGAGCTGGGTTTTTTGGGATTCTTTGGTGGGCCGTCTAGAGGGTCCTATGAGGCAGGTTCCAGATGAGCCCCCAGAAATGTTGTATGGACTTGGGACCCCCAAAAACCACTGGAGACCATTACCAATGTGAACAGCAAAAGAGTCGTTTATTTGCAAGCTTTAGCTTGGTCCGCCACACACCAGGAAACCAGTGATTCTAAGAGTCCCCGAGCACAAAATCAGCACAGCTTTTATAGTATTAAACAAACAAGTTTAAGGAATTTCCACACAAATAGTTACATGATTATTTTGAGTCCAGAATAACCACTCTGCCCTTTTTCGGAACTATTAGTATGTTTTGTTCATCGAACACTTGGGCAACTGCTCTGCTTTCTTAAGGGTGGGCACGGCTGGTGGCAGCCTGTGTTTTTCGTCTCACTCTTGGGGTTACTCTGAGGGCAGCCTAGAAAAAGATAGTGGGGTTAATCTCAAATTGGAGTTACTTTAGCTCTTCAGCCTGAATAAACCATACCATACCATATACAAAGCTCGGTAAAACACAGGTCTGGTTTACACTGTTGGACCAATAGGAGGGTATGTCTAGAGCTGTTGCAGGTGTGTCTTAAGGTTTGTGGAGTTTTTCATCCTGATGATCTTGAAATGATGAAATAGACTAACTACAGAATTACCTGGACAGATACCTACTGAGACCTATATTAAATCACAGCTTAACAAAGAGCAATAGTTACAATGAAATACATTGAACAACAAGACACCGCAAGCAAAATTACACTATATATCTCATGTACAAGTTCCTCATTCCCTTCTGTCTCATTATGTTATCTTTGTTTTGGTTTTGTTTTCAGAACCATGATATAACAGGCCATTTCTTATATTTTTGTCTTCTAGTCTTCAGAAAGTCTGCAGTTAAATAGGTTTACGTTCCTTTTGTTAGAAAATAAAAAGCATATTGGGAGAGGTCTTCATCATAATTTTGTTATGATCTCAAATACGTTTTTATTTCTGGCATTTCACCTGTATAATCTCACTTTAAACTTTTCCAAAGGGCACTTTAGTCGAAGGAGGAAATTCAAAGTGGATTCTAGTAGAGAATTTGTTACTAAAATCTGTGGTACATAGTAAGGTAAGAAACTCCAAAATTATTCATTAGAGAGATGAGTTATAACTCATCTTTTTACACACTAATACTCTTTCCTCAACGAAACCAGAGGATTTAAAATAACTAATATTTTTTGGAGTTAATGGGCACAAATGTGCACGAATTTTCTAGAAATAAAATGATCACTCATGAAACCTTACTGATACTTCAAATAATGCTTTCCAATAAGGGGAATCACCTTCACATATTTTCATACAATATGTATCTGCCGGTTAACAGAACCCCAAACTAGACTAAGGCATCTAAGAGCTATCCAATTGTTGTTGCCTTTTTGCAATACTGCTTTCCTATCATATTGATTAGTATGAAGTGTATGGCCAGTATAAAATCACATTTGTAATAAAAGTTACTAGATGGGACCTTCATGGATGAAAGAGGAGTGGGGTTTCTGGTGGAGCCCTGGCAGGTGGACTGATTTTCAGTGGAAGAAGGACTGATCACTGGGGAGGAGGCTGTTTGGGGCAGAGCTTTGAGAAGAAAGAACAAGGCTACAAATGAGGAGGTTAGTTACAGGAGGGGTGCAGGTAGAGCACTGTTAGCCCTTGTGGGATATGTAGGGTGAGGTTCCCCATCAGACAGGGCAGGAAATGGAGGCAAGAGGCTGAGAGGAATGTGGAAAAATGAGGGTGAGGCTTTTCAGGGTCTGGCTTTGAGAGGGCATGGTAATACTTGGAAGAAGTTGGCTAGTAAGGGGTGGAGTTTCTGGTGGAGAATGGCAGGCCTTTGGGAAATGTATTAGGGTGGAGGTGGGGTTTCTGGTAGAGCAGAATATAGTCCCAATGTATGGAGGTGTTTTTCAGAACCAGGGCTTTGTGAGAGCAGTGATAGGATCCAGTGCAGTAGACTACTTGGGATGCGGTTCCTGTTGTAGCCAGTCACCACTTCGCAAAGAGGAGTAAGGTTGGGTGGGAATTTTAGTCTTGCAAGGCAGGACATGGACTTTGGACAGGGTTTCAGGTATGGCAAAGCAACCTTCCAAAAAGGACTATGGAGGGACAAGGATTTACAGTTGAGCCTGGTGAGGCTTCCAGAAGGAGGTCAACTGGTGCCGTGGTTTCCAGTGGAGCAATGTGGGTGTCGAGAGATGGGATAATGTGGGGGGGGTTTCTAGGCTTCCAGAAGGAGGTCAACTGCAGCAGTTGTTTCTAGTGGAGCAATGTGGGTGTCCAGAAATGGCATAGTGTGCTGGGGGTTTTCTAGTGGGGTTTTTCAGGAGCAGGGCAGTGTTTAGAGCCATGGGGCTAGTTGGAGGAGGGGCTTTGAGAAGGAGTGGAAGGGCTGCAATGGTGTAGAATCATTATGGGACGGGAACCTGGTGTAGGAGGGTGTGGATCTGAGGGAGGAGCCAATAGGGGATGGGTTTATCTGTGGAGCAAGGCAGGGCATTGAGAGAGTAGATGTGGGAGGTAGAGAGGCTTGTGTTGGAGCAGGGTTGGCTTGCCAGGCAGGAGATGGGCTGTACAAGAAGCTCTGGCCAAGTGAGGCGGGGCTTCAAGGGCAGTTATAGGGGAGGTGAAGGGTTTTTGGTATAGCAGGATAGGCTTTGTGGGAAGAGGTAGGTTCAGGGCTGTGTTTGAGAGGTTAGGCCACTTAGAAGTAGGCTAGTTATTGGTGGAGTTTCTGATGAAACCAGGAGGGGCTTGAGGGAGAATGCTGGTCGGGGTTGGGGTATGAAAGGGATGGCAGGAGCTTGGAGGTACTAGAATAGGGGAGCAATGGGACTATGAGGAACTAGAATAGTTAGGGGCGGGGTATCTGGTGGATGAGGTGGGGATTTCAGGGAGGACCCTGATGTAGGCTGGGTTCTTGGTGCAATAAGTCGGGACATGGAAGGAGATATGAATGTGGCCTTGTTTCTGGTGGTGCAGAGCAGGGATTCCAGGAAAGGGTGGAGTGGAAGAGGGAATTCCCTATAACAGAGGAGGGCTTTCAGGAAGGAGTCTGGTTGCAGTCAGGCCTTTGAAAATTTATAGCAGGTCTACCAGGAGGTACATTAGTTAAGGTTAGGCATTTTAAGAGGAAGCTGCCTGGAAGTGGGTTTCCAGTGGTTCTAGTCAAGTTTTATGGGAAAGGGGAATAGGAAAGGGACAATAATTAGTGAAGAGTGGGGCTACAAAAAATAAACAGTTACCACTAATAAATACCATATAAGAACACCATTTTCTGTCAGTGTAGACTTATATAACTTTTATGTATGCGAGAGATACTGGATAAAGTAACCAAGTAATAATTCCTTCCTAGTGAAATTTTTCTTTATTCCAGTTGAGTGAAAATAAAACCACAGGTCAAATCAGGCTCATAGGCACAAAGTAGACTAAGCAAATGAAGGACTAGAATTGATTCCCAAGTACCAACATTAAGGACCACAAATAACAGTTTAAAATATCTCACTTGGTCATAATTGACAACATTGTCTTAAAGTTATGAATGAATAGAACTTTTACTTTGACCACTTTTGAAATCCTAAAACTAAGTAAATAGTAATGTTTTAACTTTATACAATGTTGGAAAGTATACTAAAATAATTAGTAAAATTTAAAATTGTACACAGAATGTTTGTTCTCCAGTATCAATTCTAATCTAAAAGAATTAAAAACCAGAAAATTGTCATATAATGAGTTTGCAGCATGGTTCCCTTTCCGTCATCAAAATGGTGACTTAAGCAATGTGTCTTTAGCACTGGATGCATCGATGTTAAAACATATCTAAGAATGTGAAACACTATTATACAGACCCTGAAAATACTCAGAAGGATCTATGAAATGTTGTTGGAATAAAATTAATGACTAATTACAGTAGGAATTGCTCTTCACTAGGTAGGCCTATAAATACTTTCCAGAAGAAAAGGCTACATTGAAACATAAACAGTGAAAAGGAAGCAGGCAAGCAGACCATGAAGTAAATATTATCCAATGAACAACATCTATTGAAGCTTGATTGCAATCTTCTTTTACCTAAGTTAGTTACTCACCTATGGTCTTCTCTAATGCCAAATAACAAAGTCATGAAAATGCAGCAATCATTTTCAAGACATTAGACTTTACAGAAAGAATTCAATGAATGTACTGCTAGAAAGTAAAGATAGATGTCTGAGCAAAAGAGTGAAAAAAATGTCCCCAATCTCTCTCCCTCCGCTGTGAGAAGGGTACAAGATGAAGCACAAGGAGAATGGACAGAAGTACAGTAGTGCATAACAGTAGTTCCCAAGATGCAAAGATGAATGTAACAGAGAGAAAATCAAGATCATCACACGACTTAGCATGGAAGAGTAGAGACAAGAACAGTGAAAATGCAAGGAGAATTACAAAGAATGCCCTTGCATATTTGGCAGAAGAGTGCATGGCATTGAGGTCTAAACTATGTGGAGGTATTATAGGAAGCTACCTGTACTCATATGGTGCCACAAGAAGTGAAGAACTTATATTTACAAGTCATTGAATAATCATAAAGGTCTTGCTTCAGTAGTGCAGAGTTAAACCTTGATAAATTCTGTTTTGAAACACCTAACAATCTATAAAACCAAGACAAGAAGATTTATATTGTATATAAGTGACTTGACTGTTTGCAACAATAGAGTTCAAAAAATCAAATCACATAATGTGAATGCAAAAGCATTACATTATTAAGGTAATCTTTGAACAACACACATTTTATGGCAATAGTCCTGATTATAAATGATTTGTTTTCCTTACAGATTTTGGATGTACAAATCAACAAAAAACAAAAACAAAACAAAGTAAAAGACAATAGAGGATACCAGTGCCTCATCACTATTCCTAGTTAGTCAAGAGCCTGAGATTGGAAGATTATGTTTCACAGATGGCTAGAGTAGCAATCAATCATACATTTATGTTCAATTATTCAATGAAAGCAGAGTGAAACCTTGGTTCAAATAGTACAGACTCAGTCAGTCATGAGTGAAAAAACCAAGCAACAGTTTGAGGCTCCGAGTCAAGTTTAATTACTGTGTGTGCATGCATGCACGCTCACACATGCACACACACACACACACACACACACACACACACACACACACACACACACACACAAATGGAATGAGAGAGGAAGAGGGAGAGAAAAAAAAGGAATATTAAGAGTTTAAGGACTATCCTAAGCATATATTAATTAATAAAATGAGGGAAATCATGGAACCTATGCTTCTTGGAGTTTGGCTTCCTTCACATAATATGATAGTTTTCCAAATCTTTCCATTATTTTGTGAAAGGTGTTTTGTCATTCTTTCTGATAGAAGCATAAAATTCCATTGTTTATATACACCATATTTACTTGATCTATTCATCTATGGAGGGGCATTTTGATGGTTCTAAAAATGCTGCCAGAAACTTAGTTGTAGATTTAGTGTATTTTACCTTGAGATCATATCGACAAATGCCCAGGAGTGGTATTGCTGGTTCCAGAGCTATGTACATTTGACCTTCCAAAATTATGCTAATTGAAATGAACTCCAAGACACAGAAAAAAATTCTTTTTCTTTTTTCAGATATCAACCTTGATGTTGGTAAAGTAGAGCATCTAGATCTTATTTTATTTCATTTGTCTTTTGCCGTTGGTCTATCCCTGGCAATCTCTGTCTTGATTCTGGTACCTTCAACTTTGTATATACATTTATCTGATTTGGAGAAGGAAAGAGAAAAATTATAGTGATGAAAAAAGTACAAAGAGTGACCCATTGCAACAATGATATTCAAAAGATACTATATCGGAAGTGAACTTTACAACTTTGGGGTGGGTTGGAGGTGTGGGGGCTGGGAAGTGATAGGAGAACAACAATGGAGTGGGTAACAATATTCAATAAGGAATGTACCTTACTCACTTAACTGTAACCACTCTGTACAGTATTTTTGAAATAAAATAAAATTTTAAAATTGAACCTATCCTAGAAGAAATAGTTTTCAAAGTAATACATCTGGCACAGTACTTGTGAGGGATTCTGAAGTCAAGCTGTTAGACTTGGAAAAGGATAGATTGGGAAGCCATCGCAAACAACAATCAAAAGGCTGAAAACTGTGCTCTGGAAAGGTCAAACAGTCAAGGGAAGACAGGGGTATGAGTTATCTCTAGAGTATTTAAGTTCGAGCTGTTGACATTAAAATATTAAGATTTGGAGACAAGATTGATGTCTGTGTTATGGTTCTAATGACTATTACTCCCTTCTGATCTCTAACAATAAGGGATTCAATTATCACTATGTTTACAAACAATACCTCATGTTAATAGTTGTAACCACAAGCTAGATTGATGCCTTAGTTTGTGGACATACCTATAGCCACTGACCACCCCCCTTGCAAGTGCTTGCCTTTTTTCTTGAAATTCTTCAGCCACTGGTGGTCTCATTTCTCATCGCCTGTTTGGGTGGGATTTGAGACTCCTTCCTCTCCTCACTCAGCCACTCCGAGGCCCCAGGGGCCAAACTCGGCACCTCACAGGCACTCTCCAGAACCCAGCTGCATTTGGGGATGCTGCTTCCTGAGCCATTGGCCTACTGCCTCCTTCCTCCCTTCACCATCCTCTGCCAGGGCCTCCCGCACTCTCCCTACTACCCCCATCCTCAACCCCAGCTCGGCCTCCCCCGAGGCCTCCCCTCCTCTCCAAAAAGCTCCCAGTGCCAACCTCAGAGGGGCCACTGCTCTGGGGAAGACAACTGTGGACCTGGCCCAGCAGAATCAAAGGTTCCACAATGTGCAGCCGGCTTAGAAATGGAGGCAGCATAGGTCTCTGATCAGTGTCTTTCACTTCACTTACACAAGTATTAATTGTATTAATTTGATATTTAATTTTGGATTTTGTAACTTCTTATTAAGCCTTTGAAGAATAGCTGGTAGAAATATAGTCCCAAAATTCAAATTGTCTCTTGTTTAATTCTTTCAAGATTCAGAGATGTTTAAGTAGTTATAACCATCATGAACTCTCATTTCCATAACAGAGTCTATTCAGAAAATACTTGTTTATGCATCTGTTATCAATTATTTACAAGACTTGAAAGTTTTAAAGTTTCAAATATTACAGGAAGATCTTTGATTCATGTTGAATACATGTGAGTAGATTGAGCTGTTGCATACATTCTTTTGTGTGTGTGTGTGTGTTGTGTGTGTGTGTGTGTGTGTGTGTGTGTGTGTGTGTGTAGAGGGGTGTATGTGTATGTGTATCATTGAAATCAAGGATAAGAATGTCTGGTCTGAACTTGTCTCCTTTTTCTGAGATATAATTATGGTGTTTTTTGGTTCATTGTATGATCTGATTGCTTGCCTTTGCCTGATGTGCACAATCAAGCTCAATTTTTCAATTAAAACTTCTTATTTATTATTGAGCATAAGGGCTCTGATATTGCTTTGTCTTTAGTCTGCCATCTAGTATCTTTGTTTCCTCTTCAAAAATTAACATGAAATATAACTTTTAACTCCTGACTGACTTTCCCTTTAATTTGCAATTTGAAATAAGTATTATAAGACCTTTGATGTCTGTGTTCATGAAGAAAAATCATTTTGAATTCTCTGTTTAATGTAATAACACCTGGACAGATTTGTTTGCACCAAGATCTTAAAATTTATTTTGTAGTTTTAGTTTAAAATACCTCCTCCATGTTTATAGCGTGGGGAGACAAACAATTCCTAGTAACAATGATAACTGTTTTATTCGTTAAAATATCTGATAATTCATAATTTTGAATATGTCTAGTTTCAAATGAATGCATTTGTTCAATAGCTTTGCTTGATAGACACATGCACAAAAATACCAGTCGTAGGGGCTGAGGAGGTGGATCAGTGGTAGAAAGCTTATCTTGAATGCACAAGACCCTAGGATTGATTCCACAGCACCACCTAAGCAGAAAAAGCTAGATGTGGAACTGTGGCTCAAGTGGTAGAGCACTAGTCTTGAGCTGAAATGCTGAAGGACAGTGACCAGGCCCAGAGTCCACCAACAACAACAAATTAAATAAATAAATGAAAGTCATACTCAAGTACATTAACTTCAAAGGTTGATTACCATTTTGGGTAGGGGCAGGGTGCCAAATACAGCACCTGAAATATAGTAAAAACAGAAAGTAAAACATCAGCTCTGCCAACAACATGTAGAATTGCCACTCAAAGAGAAACTGGTACTAAGAATGAAATACTTTTTATAACATTTCTTAAGAAATTATGGCTTTATGATAATTATCAAATAAATTTACCTTCAAAAACTCCATTGGGGGGCCTGGGTCTTAAGGGAACCTACAAAAACTGGAGGAGAAAAATCATCATCCTGTTTTTTAAAATTGTTATTGTTAAGAGAGTGTACATACAGATAAACATCTTGTAAGTCAGGTAATAAGTTCATTTCTTATTTGACAATCCCATCCCTCCTGTCCCTGTCCACAGTGGTATAGCTCATTGTGAATACAGTATCTACAGAGTAAAAGTGTTGCCTTTGTTTCCCTGTTCTCCTTGAATATCTCTGACTCCCTCAATTCCCATAAATGGATAAACTAGAACAGAAATATTCCTCTTGTTTCCAATTCCTGGAATACATTTTAATATAAACATCAGTAATTTTCTCTGTACACACATCCCAAACTCGTATACTTCCTGCACCCAGTCATAACTCTCACCCACTCACAAAGTAATTCTTTTCACTTTCCACACAGGAAGAAGCCGAGATTCAGAAAGATTAAGTAACCTATTGGAAATACAAGGCTGAGCACAGTGGATTGCTTTTATAACTTACCTAATCCAGAGAGTAAGATCTGAATATCATAGTTTGAAACCAACCCAGGTTGACATATTCATTACATGTTTATCTCCAGTTAAACAGAAGAAAGCGAGAATTGTGCTTCATGTGGTAGAGCTAAAACGCCACCAGACTTGAATGGGAAACGTAAAAGATAGTGTCAATATGATGATTTTCAAGAACCAATGCTGTTCCATACATAATCTCAGACACCACACACACACACACACACACACACACACACACACACACACACACACACACACACCACTATCACATCCCTTAAAGCAGATGTTAGTACTGAAATCCAAATAGTTATATTTAATTATATAAGTTTTATTTTTTAGCTTGAGTGAGGTTTGACTTGATAGTTTCAACTGATGAGCCACTACTTAGAACTTTGTTATAAATATACCCCTGTCTGTATTAAGAAAAACATTCTCCTAGTTAAGTCTTCCTCCTTTTCCAGCAATGATACGTTTTCTCTTCTTGGTCTAGTTTCTTCTTTTGGGACTCAATCTCTTAGACATTTCCTTCTTGCATTGTCTGTACGTTCATTGATCCAGTAGATCTCAGTCATCCTAATAACCTGGACAGAACCTGCCTTGGGAAAAGTGTTCTAAGCTCACCATTCAGTGGAGATTGTTAGTACTCACCCATAATCACATTCTCTTCAGAATTGGGAACTTGTTAGGTCCAAGAATTTAGGGAAAGCACTCACTGTGTGCTATTTCATACTTTTTGATTTAATGACAACTTCCATCTATTGTCTACTTTAAGCATTGTGTGAAGAGAAGGATTGCCCCTAAGAGACAGAAGTACTGCACTAACTGTTGCTGTCAAAACATAGAAGGAGGGAAAGAAGCTCTGAAGGAACCGTAGAGCCTAGAAACTGATTTCGTAAAACCCAAACTGCCTTTTATCTTACCATCAAAATAGAAAGTCAGAGACTGCAGTTACTTGTAAGCTCCATTTATATTCTTGAGCATGGGGCTCCCTTCCTCTTTGTACTTCTGACCATTTACATCAGGGGCAGGTGGGAAGATGTAACAAGAACACTTAGAGTTTGGACCTGGGATTAAAATCTCCTTTTTGTGATCATAAACATTCCACCACTTCCTGAATTGTACCTGAGGTGCAGAAGGAAATAAGGTTAGTAATTCAGAAACTTATAATTACTTCTAAGTTTGCTACTAATTTTGCTATCTAAACTCATCCATATCCACCCCCAGAATACTATTTCCCAACTGTGTAGACACCCTTACACTCTGTTCTCCTGGAGCATTTGAGTGTAGGGCATCTTCTGCTTCTTATGTGTACTGCTTTATAAATGGAGATTTTCTCCAAGGCTCAAAATTATTTCATTGATTGGGACATTGTGCAATATGCCAAAGAAAGAGTTACCTGGAAGGAAGGTCCTAGAAGGCAAAGCATCTGCTAGGACAATGGAAACCCATGGTTTGGCATGCTTAATGTTTTAACTTGTGCACTGAACTAACAGGAGAAAATGACACACTAGGAAATCTGCCAATTATGCCAAATAAAGAGATATGGTGAAGGTCAGAGAAAGGACATTGATTTCATCATAGTTATGACAAGACAAAACCTTAGCACACTATCAGAATACTAATCCATACTCACCTACTTTCTTATTTACCCATATCATTAGGTCTGAGTTGTATGGAAGAGTCCTCAGGAACAGGAAGATCTCGGGGACAGCCTAACATTGTTCTGCCATTTTGGACATAAAATAACTAGTTTGATGACAGCCATTAGTAATATCCACAAATATGTACATTTATCCTACTACACTTGATAAGTATACCCTCAGTATATTATCTTTGGTTTGGTCACTTGCTGACATAGCAGCTGTCTGGTAGCTCCATTTTGACTTCACTTTATTCACCAGAAATGGAGAAGGAAAGAATGACTACAACACATTTGCATTTTTCTCAATGAGCAGTGAGTGAGTGGCAGGGGAGTATTCAAGAAGCTCCCCATGTTCTCAGTTAGCTAGTACCACTTAGATTCCAGCTCAAATCTTGATAAACAGATACAGAACATACATGTAACTTATTGTGCCAGATTCACAGCTAGAGAGGTAGATGAGAAAGTGGAAGGGCTTGGTGTGAAAGCCACAGGTTGATATAAAGCAGAATTCAAAGAATGTGAAGATGAAGCGAGCTACCTGGGAGGGAAAGGAGAGGCAGCTAAAGCAGAAGAGCACCTAGACAGAGAAGATAGAGCACATTTGAGGCCACCTGGACATCAAGGTAACCCATCTGAGATACAACAGTCTGGTTGTGCAAAGCCACAGAGAGAGGTTGGAAGAACATCAGCAAGTGCTCTTGCCCATTTCTAGGGAGCTCTCAAATGACAGGGTAAGAATTGGTAGCTACAAAGAGCACTGCTGCTGAGCACATCTCAGATCCCTTGCTACCATGATAATTGACATTGGAGAGGAGCAGCAAGAATTGTATGAGGTGATTGCAACTCACTATGTGGAGGCTGTTCTGCAGCATTGTGGAATGTGGTCTCAGGATGCTTAGAGCAAAGATCTTATAGCTGGTATCAAAGAATGCAGTCTACTTGGAGTAGACATTTATAGATGGCACGTGTCTGAACACAACAAGCTGATAATGAGATGCTAGAGGTAGTTTCCCTAAAGATCTAACAGCCAAAACTGGAGAGGCAAACCCAGAGCTCTGCACACATCAGGCCACCATGCCAATTGCTTCTACCATAGTACTAGCTACCCAGTTTGGACACCCATGACCTTTTACCCTGATTGTGCCCCACAATCCCTCACAACTTTTACTCTTTCACTATGTCTATGTTTCCTTTTCCCTGCTAAACACTTCTGGATGCCTGTATTAGCTACCGCAACCCGTGCAAAACTGTTGTTTCTAATCAATTTCCTGACTCTGTAACTCAAATTACAGTCACAGTTACCATTTACCTGGTATCCTAGTCTCTACTACTCTTTTTTGTTACCCATAATTCATAACACCATGGTTCCAACCATCTGAACACTGACACCCCTGTCTCTGATACCCCATTCCCAAACAAAGCAAGGAAATAGTGAGCACAGACAGTCGAGTTTGATACTCCTTTTGCAGGCGTATTGGGACAAGTTATTCCTCAGGTATTTAACACGAGGGACTAACTGGTGGTGGAAAGAAAAGAGCTTACTCAAAGGTGACTAAAATCCAAGGACATGACTTACAACTTATTGCTAGGAAAAGAAGGTCTTGCAGTGAAAGTTAATGAGAAAGAAAATTTTACAAAAATATTGGGGATGATGCAAAATTTGAGCTTAGTCTCTTCTACTAGTGGTCTGAATTATTTTATGACATAGATATGTAATTACTTTGCATTTAAAAATTATATGAAGATGCACATTTATGCGGTACTTATATTAATTAATGGAATAGTTGCATAGTATCACGTTAATTATTTTCAATAGTTTATGCTCTATGATATGCTCATGAGTCTGCCTTTGGCAATATGAATTGAGCTCTCTAACAACAAATGGAATTTCATTGTCAAATACTACAAGGAGATTACAGATGATAGTACCAAAATGAAATCTGGAACAATAAAACTGAATAAAGCTACAAGTTTGCAGTGAGGGGGTCAGTGGTAAGGGCTATGATAAAAGAGAAATTCTTCACCATGGAATCTTGGAAAAATAGAAGGTGTTTTCTTGAATTACTAGCTTTTAAAATATTCTTAGAAAGCAAAACATTGTTTTTTATTCTTGCTATTTGGAACCTCTTTAATGAATGGTTTAACAAAAAATTATCAAAACGACTTTGAAAATTCAATGATGTGAATTATCACAATAACATTATACTCAAAGTTGCCTTGAGATGCAGGAAGGCTGTATTCCTTTTCTATTAAATTAATGGAATAAGCTTCCTGTTGAATGATTGGACAGTCCATGACACTTGTTCCAAAACAAAAAATATACTGGAGAGAAAAAAAAAGAGGAGTAGTTCTGGGAAAATGGCGGAGAAAAGCTGGAGGCTAAACAAGCTCTCGCATAGAAAGCAGTTTTATTGTTCCACTGAACAGTCCTAGGCTGGAGAATTACACAAAGTGTGCCATCACAGTACAGAGAGTTAGCCAGAGAGGGAAAATCCAGGCAAGGAGACAGATCTGAGCACTTGCTGGTAGATGTGGCTGTGGTGGTGAGCCGCCACCTCCATACCTAAACACAGAGAATCCTGGACAAAGTTGCCAGACACAGCAAGCTAGTAGATTCTACTCAACACCAGTAAGAACTGACAAGGAGCAGATATCTTGATCATACAGAATGCAGACCAGAGACTTCAAAGGAACCAAGACTCTGTTCCACGGAGGAGAAGTCACTCAGCCCAGGCAGTGAAAACTCTGCCCCCAAAGAGTGTCTTTCTTCACTGGGTACACAGAGCCAGATGCTATCCCTCCCTAAAGCAGCCTAGAAAATCAATTAAAATTCAGTAAACATAAACCTTGAGAATGGTTCTAGGCTGGGCTCTGTGAATGTCTCAGAAGCTAGCCCCTCAAGGAAAAGATACTGTTTGCTGAAAGGCCTCAACTCTACCCAGAACCTAGCCTCATTACAGCATCTCCAAACTAGAGGAAACAACCATTTTCCTCTTTGTGACACTCAAAACAGATCTCCTTCCTACTGAACTAGCCTGGGAGGAGGATTACAAAATTCTGGGTAAAGTAGAGCATTTTTCTGCTTGCCCAAACAAACTGATTTAAGAAACCAATCAAACCACAGGAAAACCAAACACCACAAGCAGAACGGAGACTCCACCAATGGATTGGTTATGGACAAAAGGGAGATACAGGATCTTGCCGTTCACCCCCCCCCCTGAAAAAATCAAAGAACCCTACTTTTATACCTATTTTTATACCTATTTTTATTATTAATTAAAAATTGTATTCTCTTAATCTTTTTTTCCTCTTATAATTTTTATTTTAGGTGAATATGCATGTGTATATTCTTTTAAATTTTTATTTTATTTCTACTGAACTTTTGGTCCTTTTTCTTTCTTTCTCATTCTTTTTATTTTTTCTTCTCTTTCATTCTTTTTTTGAGTGACTAAATTGCTGTTCTGCTCATCTTCAGATATACCTGTCATCGATTATTAGACCTTATCCCTCGTTGTGTACACACATAATCCAGAAATTTATTACTTAATTCAAAATCTCTTAGGCTTATATTCTGTAATAACAATATTATCTCTTTATATGTATATAATATTTTAAGTATTTTTGTTTTTAGTTTTTCATATCTCCTTTCTACTCCTCCCCTCCTCTCATCCTATCCACGTTTTTCTCTCAATATTACTTTAATAATCTTGCATAATTTTTGTGTTTCACTTTTTAAATTTAAATTTTTGTTTTTCCATTTTTTCTTGTCTCTTTTTTACTCTTCTCTTTCTCCTATCCTTTTGTCCAATCCATTTCCCTCTTTAATTTTAGGAATTAGTTAATTTTACTCTCTTTTTACCTTTCCACATCTCTCGGATCCTATTTTTCCCCACATTTTCCCCTAAACCTAGTAGTTTCTGGATTGCCAAATTCTACTTTGCTGTTCTTAGCCCATTAATACACAGTTGTTTGACATTCAATAGATTGTATCTGTTGAAATATTTGTATCTGCAGAGTTTTGGCTGTACAACTACAGGACTTTGGTTGATACTTGCCTTAAAATAGTGTTCTAGCACAAAGCTGGTATTACTTTCATACTAAATAGAGGCATTCATAGAATCCATTAAAAGCCAGCTGAAAGAAGTCAGGGAGACCAGAAAGGGAATACTGTATGGAACCCAGCAGAAGGAATTAGAGTCCAAGGAAACCATAACCAATCAACTAAGTGATTTGAGAATAAACACTGAACACCAAATTAAGGAAGTAAAGAAACTCATACAAGATCTAAAACCAAACTCCAACAAAGAATTTGAAGCCATCAAATCCAAGCAATTAGAAGCAAAAGAACTAAAAAAACAAAATAGAATTTCTTGACAGTAGGTTAAACCATGCAGAAGATCAAAATTCGGGGATTGGAGACAGCTTAGATATTATAGAGAAAGAACGTACAACTATCTAAGACAAATCCAAGAAATATGACAGACCTATTCAACATTTGGAAGACACCATCAGAAGGCCGAATCTGAAGATAACAGGTGTAGAGGAGCACCTAGAAACAGAAGTTAATGGTCTAGGAAAATTGTTTCATGGGATCCTAACAGAAAACTTCCCAAACATGAAAAATGATAGGTCTATTCAAATACAAGAAACTTTTAGAACCCCAAATGGACCAGACCACAACAGGACATCGTATCACCACCTTATAATTCCCACAGGATCAATTCAGACCAAGGAAAAGATCCTCAAAGTTGTCAAGGAGAAAAGATCAATCACCTATAACGGAAACCAATTAGAATCACCTCAGATTTCTCAACTGAGACAATTAAAGCAAGAAGAGCTTGGATTGATGTAGGCCATGCCCTAAAGACAAACAACTATTAACCAAGCATACTGTACCCAGCTATACTCTCCTTCATAACTGAAGGTCAAATAAAAACCTTCCATACAAAAGAAAAAGTGAAACAATATATCTCTACCAAACCAGCCTTACAAAAGATACTTAAAGATGTCCTACAAAGAGAAAACCAACAGGACCACAATAAAGGCCAAGAAACCACACCCAAACTGAGAATCCAAGAACCATAGGAAGAACCCATTTGGCGCAGCCCTCGAGAAGGTGGATTAAAAAGAAAGATCCTTCCATCTGCTCCCTTCAGGACTCACACCTGGACCATAAAAACAAACCCATTTTGAAAGTGAAAGGCTGGAACAAAATCTACCAAGCAAACAGCCCACGAAAAGAGGCAGGAGTTGCAATCCTAATATCAGATAAAATAGATTTCAAATTAAAATTAGTGAGAAGAGATAAAGAAAGTCACTACATATTAATAAAGGGATCTCTCCTTCAGGAGGATATTAAAATTCTAAATCTCTATTCACAAAACATTGGAGTACCAAAATTTATGCAAGAAACACTACTTTTTCTCAAATCTCACATAGATCCAAAGACATTAATTGTTGGGGACTTTAACACACCATTTCCCCCAATAGATAGATGAACTCGGCAAAAACTCAACAGAGAAACTGCAGATATAAACAACTGCATAGATCATCTAGATTTAATATTATGCCCAGCAGTATCAGAATACACATTTTTCTCAGCAGCATTTGGAACTTTTTCCAAAATAGACCACATTTTTAGGTCAAAAAGCACACTTGTCCAAATTCAAAAACATTGAAGTTATACTTTGCATTCTTTCAGACTACAAGGGAATAAAATTAGAACTGAACACCAAAACCACCAAAGAAAGTCCTGTAACACATGGAGGCTGAAGAACACATCGTTGAATCATAAGTGGGTAATGGAAGAGATCAGAAAGAAAATTCAAATTTTCATAATATTCAACAAAAATGAACACAGAAATTACCAGCTCCTCTGGGACACAGGGAAGACAGTACTCAGAGGCAAGTTTATAGCTCTGAATACCTACATCAACAAATTGGAGAGATCTGAAACCAACAATTTAATGAGACATCTGAGCCTCCTTGAAAAAGAGCCGCAGGATAAATCCCAATCCATTAGATGGAAAGAAATAATTAAAATTAAATCAAAATTAAATGAATTAGTATCCATAAAAACATAGAAAGAATCAACAAAACAGAAGTGGTTCTTCAAAAATTAACAAATTGACAGATCCTTAGCAAATCCTGTTAGAAAGAGAAAAGAGGTGCTGGGAGGAGGCTCAATGGTAGATGGCTTTCCTTGCATGCATGAGGCCCTCGGATCGATTCCTCAGCACCACATAAGCAAAAAGAAAAATGCCAGATGTGGCACTGTGGCTCAAGTTGTAGAGAACTAGCCTTGAGCTAAAGAGCTGAGGGACAGCACCGAATCTAGTATTAGAATGCCCAGCTACAGTAATAAGATAAGATGCAGATATAAAAGGGATCCAATTACGTAAAGAAGAAGTAAAACCCTCCCTCTTTGCAGATGACATGTTCTTATAATTAAAGAATCCCACAGACTCTACTCCCAAATTACTCAAGCTGATTCAAAACTTTGGCAAAGTAGCAGGGTATAAAATCAACCATCAAAAATCAATGGCTTTCTGAATTCCAACAGTGAGAAAAAAATGACTGAAATAAGGAAAGGAACACCATTAATAATAGCCCTACAAAAAATAAAATACCTAGGAATTAACTTAACCAAAGAAGTGAAGGACCTCGATGATGAAAATTTTAAAAACCTCAAAAGGGAAATCAAAAGAGAACTTAAAAAGTGGCAAAAACTCCCATACACCTGGATTGGAAAGATCAAAATCCTGAAAATGGCAATAATTCCCAAGGCTATCTACAAGTTCAATCCAATACCTACCAATATTCCATCCTCATTCTTCAAGGAAATAGAAGAGGCTATCCTAAAATTCATATGGAACAATTAAAGACCATGAATAGCTAAAATGATCCTCAACAGAAAGAACAGTGCTGGAGGAATATTAATACCAAATTTCAAACTCTACTACAAAGCCACAATAATCAAAATAAGTTGGTACTGGCACAAGAATAAACCTCAGGACCAATGGAATAGAATTGAAAACCCAGAAATGAACCTACAGACCTATAGCCATCTAATCTTCGATAAGGGAGCTAAAACAATAGAATGGAAGAAAGACAGTCTCTTCAGTAAATGGTGCTGGCAAAATTGGTTAACTACTTGCAGAAAATTAAGCAGGATCCTTATGTATCACCCTGCACCGGAACCAACTCCAAATGGATCAAAGACCTCGGAGTCAAACCAGACACCCTGAAAACTTTACAGGATGGAATCAGAGAAAACCTAGGCCTCCTTGGCACAGGCCGACATTTTTTTAATAGAGACTCAGAAACACAAGAAATCAAAGAAAGTTTGGACAAATGGGATTGCATGAAACTGCAGAGTTTCTGTATGGCAAAGGACATACCTAGGAAGATCGATTGAAAGCCCACAGATTGGGAGAAGATCTGCACTAGGCATATAACAGACAAGGGTCTCCTATCTAAAATATACCTGGAACTCAAAATAAAATCCCCAACAACAAATCCTCAAAGCAACAAATAAGTGGCCTAAAAACTTAAAGAGAAACTTCTCTGAAGAGGAAAGGATGACCAATACACACATGAAGAAATGTTCAACCTCTCTAGCCTTAAAAGTAGTGCAAATCATACCAGCATTGAGATACCACCTCATCCCAGTTACAATGGCTATAATCAAGAACTCTAAGAACAACAGATGAGGCTGGGAAGGGAGGTGAAGGTTAAACAAAGGAGGAGGCTGCAATGCTTGGTAAGAAATGTATGCATTATCCTGCCCATGTAATTGTAACCCCTCTGTACAGTATGTTCTCAAATAAAATAAAATAAAATTTAAAAAAAAAAGAACAACAGATGATGGAGGGGATGTCGGCAGAAGGGAAGTTTACTGCATTGTTGGTGGGCATGTAAAGTTGTTCAACCACTTTGGAAAGTAATATGGAGGTGCCACGCCGACCCCAGTAGAGTCTGCTTAGCATGGGAAACCATCTATCAGACCATGATAGGGGCCTCGAGACCTATCTCTGAGTTTTGGGACTTCACCGAAGTCTACCTCAGAGAATGGGGCTTTACAGAAACCTATCTCCAAGTTTTGGGACTTCACCGAAGTCTACCTCGGAGAATAGGGCTTCTAAGAGGCCTACTCCTGGGAAAAGGCTGGCAAAACCCCTGGAAAAGATGTGTTTCTGCCTATCTTTTCCTCATAAGAGTGCCTATCAATCTTTTACTGTTTCTACTGCTCATTGTACTTACTCATTGTCAACGTTCCCTTATTCAAAGCTCTTTAAGAGTGTTGACGACTCCAATATCTGATGAGTGTCTTAAAAATATGACTAACTCACCAGAGTTAAGTGCTACCCTGAAACCCTTCTTATGGAAGCTAGTAGACAAGTTATAAGTAAATATAAAAGTATTGGGGGTTTCACAAAGTCACTCCAGCAGAAGGAATTGTAAGAAATTTACAAAAAGTTGTAGGTGCGGCTAGAACAGAAAGAATGTATGGCAATTGCTGAGATAACTACTTAGGAGAAAGAACTTCCTCATTTACTAAGAGACTTGCTAAATCTAAGTCTCCTTGGTGCTTACTATTAAAGAAGGAACAGGAAAGATCTTAATGGGACAGTTAAGGCCTCTATAGAAAAAAGTAGTGGTTAATTGGTGACAATCATCGAAACCAATTGTATTTCTTAAAAATAGAGGTAAAGCCGGAAACAAGTGCCTATCAGGTGACCAGCTGGTGACCACCCAAGGATGAAGCCCTGCAGCAAGGTTGTGTAACCTTTTGCCCTTTCAGGCGACCAGCTGGTGACTGCCCAAGAATGAAGCCCTGCAGCAAGATTATGTAACCTTTTGCCCTTTCTTATGGAGACTTTGCTATAAAAGTTTGTTATCCTCTGCATTAAATCGCACTCAGCACTCAGCATCCACTCCTAATGTGTGTGAGTTGTCTGTTTGCCATCTCCCCATCCTATTCCAGGTTCCTCCCCTAGGTATCCTCCGTCGTCCCGACAGAACCCGGTCCGCGGCATGGAGGTTCCTCAGAAAACTCCACATAGAGCTCCCCTATAACCCAGCAATCCCACTTTTGGGCATTTACCCAAATGATCACAAACAGGACCACACTAAAGCTACCAGCACAACTCTGTTTATTGCAGCATTATATACCATAGCTAAGATATGGAACCAACCCAGATGCCCCTCAGCAGATAAATGGATCAAGAAAATGTGGTATATATACACAATGGAATTCTATGCCTCCATCATAAAAAAATGACATTGCCCCATTTGTTAGGAAATGGAAAGACCTGGAAAAACATTATATAAAGTGAAGTAAGCCATTATATATTCTTGATGTGAACCACTTATCAAATATATACGTGCAATAACTTTATCCCATTCTGTGTTGCTTTTTTTGATACTGTTGATTGCAACCGTTGGTGCATTCTGATTTATGTTTTCCTATAATGAATGACCCTTCATTGATGTCAGTTTCCAGTATGTCTTCTGGTCCAGTAACTACGAACCATCATATTGATTTGCACTCCTGCTATGGTAACAGTGAAGTAAAGCTACATAATTATGCTCTGGTCACCTACCTACTGCCACTTTTTTATCTCTCTCCATTAGCTTTTTGTAAAGGCCTTAGGGCATATCCACAACATATTTGGTCCTTAAAAACCTGTAGAATTACAGGCCTTAAATTTAGTTTTAATGGAAATATGTGACGTCCAATTTCTTTTTTTTTCCTTTTTGTACATTTTTGGTTGTAAGAATACTGTACAAAGGGGTTACAGTTACGTGACAAGGTAATGAGTACATTTCCTATCAAGCATTTTTGCCTCCTCCGGGCAAATAAGATGAAAATTGAGAGCTTCATAATATAGAAGCACACCAAAACTCTAGGTATATATTTTTCTTCATATGAGTATTTAGAATTGTGTGATGCTAGAGATTTAACCTACTTGCAAGTTATTAATGAACTTGTCACACTTTAATGGATGCTAGACGATTTATGATGCTCTTGGGTCAGAGAGAAAAAGGACTTAATTTTTACAGTAATAGTGAAAGCCAGTGAGATATGTGTGTGTGTATATTTATATATTACAAGTGTAGCTCCCATCCCTCAGTGCCACTGAGTGAAGTAAAGATAGCCATGTAAAGCCTATACAAACAATGGGTTCTGAGTTTGAGCAAATTCGATCTTTCTAATGAGCAATAAGCATGCTTGAACTTTACTCTGGATAATGCCAATAGCTTAGAAAAAGCTTGCAAATATACTATGGAATATAGAGCAGCTAGTGTTCACTTGAAGATATGCAAACACTTGAGTCTGCCGTGGAATTGTTTTTTTTTTCTTTTGTTTCTTGAATGTTCCTAGCTACTAAGACCAATATATATTTCTCCTAATAAACGTTTAGATCCCCTTAAAAGGGAGGCATGACAATTTGTTGAGAATACTTATTATTTTTCTAGCCCTAAGCCCTCAGTCCTATCTAGAATACAATTCAACAAAATAAATAGATCGAATTCAAATTTAACACATCTAGAAGCTTTTTTCTTAGAGGCATTTCTTAATGTAGGTGTGGAAGAAATTAAGGAAAAAATAGGCCCACAAATATATATTATGAAGATATTCTATGTATTTTAACAGTAATAAAAGATTACATTTCTGTTTTTTAGTGTGTGAATATTTACAGAGTATGTACAGAGTGCCAACGTTTATGCCAGGGCCTATCATGGAATAGAATGTAGCAAATTTTCTCTATATTGTTTGTATATTTATAGAATTCACCTGTCTGACTTCTCTCCCATTTTGATAAAAAAAAGAACCTGTTTGATTGAAATACAATCATTATTTTTCTACCTTCAGGATTCCACACACTTTGCTGTCTACTTAATATAGAAAAGGTTCATGCATAACCCTCATCTTCAAGGAGCAATTTTCAGTATCCCAAGTAGCTTGTGTTTATCTCCCACCCCTTTCCTCCCAGCTGTCAATCTAGGTGAGTGATGGCTGAATTCTATAAGAAAGGAAAACTCAGATAATTCACAGGCATTCAGTTAGTATCTAATGGAAAATTCTTCACTTGGATTATATTATATCATCATCTTTGTGAGAACTCAGCTTCCTTATTTGGAAACTGAGCTGTTCAGTTAAAAGTGAGTAGATGAATCTTATTATTTAATATTTCATTTAACTGAAATTGGAAGAATTAATTTTTCAGACACTATTCACATTTAAGATTCATTAGCCACATATAGCCAGTGGCTAGTCTGTTAGACAATGCATATATAGAATATTTCCATTATCACAGATGTTTCTGTTAGAACTGTTTTAGAGCATGTTTTAGTTTGTTAAGGCATGGTCCATGTTCATAAACTATATATGCTCCGTAGGTGGTACTCAGACTGAAGATCCAACCAGAAAGGCCAGACACCCATGAAGTTAAGATATAGGTATAAATTGTTCTACATAGGCACACTTATTTGTGAGGAGGAAGAGGATCAAACAGTCAACATCAGCAGAATCAACCCTCTCAACTCCAGGAAAGAATAGGTAAAAATTTTAGCAGTTCATTGCAGCTTTGCTTCTGTGATTGAAATTGACTGTGGTATTCTCAATGGTGATTTTGTTGGAAAATATAAATGTGTAATTATCACATTAGCTCAGTGAAGAATTAGAGTTTGTGCTTTGTAAATGTAATTTGATATTTATATGTGACATTTCAATTTCTCCTGGTATCAATACACCACGAATATCTTTATATGTTTTCTGAGTTGTTTCTTTCGTTAATTTTGTTGTTCTTACAGCAGACATTTTAGAAATTAGTGGAAAAGTTAAGACTTTCTTGTGTTTTGCAATCCCATTATTTCTCCGTAAGCTTAACAAAAAATGAGAATCTAAGAACTATGTGAAGAAATTGTATCTCCATTCACCTGTTCACTTTCATTAATTACTGGACCAAAGGGAACTGGCTCCCCAGAATCTCACCTTCAGAATTCAAGAATGAGGTGGGAATAAGGCAAGGAAAGAGAGACATAGTAATTTGCACTGAAGTTACTTTGCTGTCACAATGAACACTTGTTCTCATGCAATCTTTTTGAATCCCACAGTTAGCTTTTTTGTGGTTTTTATTAGTATGACAAAGATGACTGACTTTCCCAGATTTACAGTTGGAAGTGTGTGGGACACATTCCTTTATCTATGGAATCTTCCTTAAAATTGTGCATCATTCACTCTGGGTCTCAGTGCCTTTTCCATCCTTGTCACAAGTATGTATTTCTACAAATGGAAACGTTGGTTCATCATTTGTCTTTAAATGATTAAATTATGTGGATTTGCTATAGAAGGAAGGTATTATGGGTAGGACCCTTTGGTCCATGTTGACATTTCTTTATGGAATTCTTTACGGTCCTTACTCATGGACTCATGTGTAAGTAATTCTCCCCATATTCCAGTATACTCCAGTAGAGTGGGGCAACGCATTAGAAATTTAAAACATGCCTATAACTCTTTTAAAGTATACTTTTAAATATAATGATATAAATAAAAGCTTTTGTTTTGTTTTTATTTTTAATTTTAATATTATTGTCAAGGTGATGTACAGAGGGGTTACAGTTACATAAGTAAGGTAGTGATAACATTTCTTATCTAACTTGTTACCCTCTCCCTTATTTTTCTTCCTCTTTCCTTCATTCTCTCAATCCCTCCAAAGTTGTACAGATCATTTCCAACATATTGTTACATTTGATTTTCTTTAATTAAATGTTTGTGATGTTCCCATCCTGGAACTCCACAATGTAAACACTGGAACACCACGGTTAGACCCTTCTGCCATGCATATATGCATATGCATATTTTCCTAAAATTTGGGGTCATATATTTGTTTGATTATTCATTTGTTTATTGCCCAAACTGGAGCTTGAATCCAGGGCCTACACACTGTTCTCTGCTTTTTTTTCCCACAACGCTAGCCACAGGCCCATTTCTGTCATTTTGGTGGTTAAATGGATATTCCTCTGGGGGCTGGCTTTGAACCGTAATACTCAAATCTCACCCTTGTGAGTAGGTAAGATACAGGTGTGATCCTACTTTGTAAGTTGACTTTTCATCTCATAATATCATTCATATATTTCCTATCCTTAGAAATTTCATACTGTTCTAAGAACATCACTTAGAATGATTGCTTGGGAGTCCAGTGCTTATAAATTCCATAATTAATTAAACTTTCCCTAACACTGAAAATTTTGTTGTCTCCAAAATATTAAATGCATCATTAAAGTTCATTTGGATTTTTCATTCTACTATTTATTTTTTATAAATAGATAAGTATCTGCTAGTTGTTAGAAAGAACCAAATACAAAATTTCTTGTTACATAATGATCTATCTTAACTTGGCTCATCTAAAACAGTATGTTACTCCTCCCCATAAAGTTTATATTTTTCCCAGCATGCAGTTCCAGTTTTGTAACTTTTACACACCTTACCCATTATAATGCTTTTGTCGAAAATCCCTCTTACTATCAACTAGTTTTTGTAAAAACATTTTCCATGTTATATCATTAATAGGAAAGCATATTTAACTAATACCAACTCAACATCATCATTTCCACGTGTATCAGCATTTTAGCTTGGATCAGAACTTGATTTTAACAATATTTTATTTTAATGGAGGAATCAGAGTATCAAACGGAAGGCTCAGGGTTCTCTTATGAACAAATTTTATCATTCACTGCTTATTTTTGTTTTTGAATTTGAAAGTTAAAGATTACTAGCACACATATCCTCTGTTGTCACTGCATTTGATTCCAGTTCTCTACATCATGTATATACATTTTTCTAATTTGGGAAGGGGAAGGGAAACAACAAAATGCTGAAACAAGGATACATGTTGACCAATTGTAACAATGAGAAGTACAATAAACTATGTTGAAAACTAACTTCACAACTTCAGGGTAGGGGGAAGGAGGAGTTGGGGAAGTAAGGAGGGAAGGGAATGTAGGGGGAAAACAGAGGATGGGGTAACCATGCTCGACAGGAAATGTACTCATTAGCATGCTGTAACTGAACCCTGTAACCCCTCTACAGTTTCTTTACAATAAAAATATTTTTAAAAAGATTACCAGCTAATATTTCCATGGTTAACTTGCTATGCACCTTAAATGCTTCATATAGCTGAAAATGGGAAACCAAAAAGAAAGCAACTTTCTATATATATATAAATATATAGCTGTAACACTGAGATGCCAAATCCAGTGCCAAGTGCACAAGAACCCAGAGTACAGTCATTAATCTCTAGAATTCTGAGTTGTTTTCTTTTTTCTTTTTTTTTAATTTAATTTAATTTTATTTGTGAACATATTGTACAGAGGGGTTACAATTACATGGGCAGGAAAATGCATACATTTCTTACCAAGAATTGCACCCTCCTCCTTTGGTTTACCCTTCACATATCTTCCCAGCCTCCCCCCTCACCCCCAATCCCAATCCTTCTCCTTCCCCCCCCCCCCCCGCACCGACATTGTAAAGCTCGTTTTGGACATGACAACTTGTACTTCTCATTGTTGCAACAGGTCAACCTGTATCCTTAAACAACTGGTTTTTCCCCATCTCCTCCACAAGTTATACTGACATCAAATATAGTGAAAGCAGGGGTTATACTGTGGGAGAGGGACATATAAAGCAACAAAGAGATCATCTTATAAATGCGTTAGAAACACATGCATGAAAGAAAAAAACATTAAAATACATATCTAAGGGTTCATTTTCCTGACCTCACATTATCTGACATATTCCGCTTGACTCATACATATACTAGATATTGCAAATATGGGAAACCATGGGACCTATGTTTCTTTGGGCCTGGCTTACTTCGCTTAATATAATTTTTTCCAAGTTTTTCCATTTCCTAACAAATGGGGCAATGTCATTCTTCCTGATGGAGGCATAGAATTCCATTGTGTATATATACCACAGTTTCTTGATCCATTCATCTGCTGAGGGACATCTGAGTTGGTTCCATATCTTAGCTATGGTAAATAATGCTGCAATAAACATTGTTGTGCTGGTAGCTTTAGTGTGGTCTTGTTTGTAAACATTTGGGTAAATGCCCAAAAGTGGGATTGCCAGGTCATAGGGGAGATCAATGTGAAGTCTTTTGAGGAACCTCCATACTGCTTTCCAAAGTGGTTGAACAAGTTTACGTTCCCACCAACAATAAAGTAAGGTTCCTTTCTGTCCACATCCCCTCCAGCATCTGTTGTTGTTAGAGTTCTTGATTTTTGCCGTTCTAACTGGAGTGAGGTGATATCTCAATGTTGTTTTGATTTGCATTTCTTTTATGGCTAGGGATGTTGAACATTTCTTCATGTGTCTATTGGCCATCCTTCTTTCTTCTTCAGAGAAGCTTCTCTTTAAGTCTTTCGCCCACTTATTTATTGGGCAGTTGTTTCTTTGAGGATTTGTTGTTGGGTGGTTTAATTTTTTGAGTTCCAAGTATATTTTAGATATGAGACCCTTGTCCGTTGTACGGCTAGTAAAGATCTTCTCCCAATCGGTGGGCTTTCTATTGATCTTGCTAGCTATGTCATTTGCCCTGCAGAAGCTCTGCAACCTTATGCAATCCCATTTGTCCAACCTTTCTTTGATTTGTTGTGCTTCTGGGTCTCTATTCAGAAAATTTCGGCCTGAGCCAAGGAGACCTAGGGTTTCTCCTATTCCATCCTGTAATGTTTTCAGAGTGTCTGCTTTGAGTTCAAGGTCTTTGATCCATTTGGAGTTGATTCTGGTGCAGGGTGATATATAAGGATCTAGCTTTAGTTTTCTATATGTAGTTAACCAATTTTGCCAGCACCATTTACTGAAGAGGCTGTCTTTCTTCCATTCTATTGTTTTAGCTTCCTTATCGAAGATTAGATGGCTATAGGTCTGTAGGTTCATTTCTGGGTTTTCAATTCTATTCCATTGGTCCTGAGGTCTGTTCTTATGCCAATACCAAGCTGTTTTGATTACTATGGCTTTATAGTAGAGTTTTGAACTTGGTATTGATATTCCTCCAGCAGTGTTCTTTCCGTTGAGGAGCGTTTTTGCTATTCGGGGTCTTTTATTGTTCCATATGAATTTTTGGATTGCCTCTTCTATTTCCTTGAAGAATGAGGGTGGAATTTTGATAGGTAACGCGTTGAATTTGTAGATAGCCTTGGGAAGTATTGCCATTTTCAGGATGATAATCTTGCCAATCCAGGAGCATGGGAGGTTTTGCCATTTTTAAGTTCTGTGTTGATTTCCTTTTTCAAGATTTTAAAGTTTTCATCATATAGGTCCTTCACTTCTTTAATTAAGTAAGTTCCTAGATATTTTATTTTTTGTGGGGCTATTACAAATGGAGTTGCTTTCCTAATTTCAGCCACACTTTTCTCATTGTTGGCATACAGAAAAGCCATTCATTTTTGGGGGTTATTTTTGTAACCTGCTACTTGGCCAAAGTTTTGAATTAGCTTGAGTAATTTGGGAGTGGAGTCTATGGGATTCTTTAAATACAAGATCATGTCATCTGCAAAGAGGGAGAGTTTTATTTCTTCTTTCCCTATTTGGATCCCCTTTATGTCTGCATCTTGTCTTATTGCTGTAGCTAGGCATTCTAATACTAGATTGAAGAGAAGTGGAGAGAGTGGGCATCCTTGTCTTGTTCCTGAGTTAAGAGGAAATGGCTTTAGTTTTTCACCTTTGAGTATAATGCTGGCTGTAGGTTTGTCATATACAGCCTTTATTGTATTGAGGAATGTTCCATGGATTCCTAAATTTTCCAAAACCTTCATCATAAAGGGGTGTTGGATGTTGTCGAATGCTTTTTCTGAATCTATTGAGATAACCATGTGGTTCTTATTCTTGCTCCTGTTGATGTGATGAATAATATTAATTGATTTGCGTATATTGAACCAGCTTTGCATCCCTGAAATGAATCCTGTTTGATCATGGTGTATGATTTTTTGGATGAATTGTTGAAGTCGATTGGCCAAAATTTTGTTGAGAAGTTTTGCATCAATGTTCATCAAAGAAATGGGTCTATAGTTCTCTTTCTTTGATGAGTCCCTGCCTGGTTTTGGGATGAGGGTTATGATGGCTTCATAGAATGTGTTCGGTAGTGAGCTTTCTCTTTCAATTTCATTGAAGAGTTAGAGGAGTATTGGTGTGAGCTCTGCTTTGAAGGCCTTGTAAAATTCCGCTGTAAAACCATCTGGTCCTGGACTTTTCTTAGCTGGGAGGTCGCTTATTGCTGTTTCTATTTCAATGCTTGATATGGGCCTGTTAAGCTGGTTTAACTCATCTTGGTTTAGTTTTGGCATGTCAATATTTGCTAAGAAAAGGTCCATTTCTGTCAAGTTCTCAAATTTATTAGCATAAAGGTTTTAGAAGTATTCCCTTATAATGTTCTGAATCTTGGTTGTTTCCGTGGTGATGTTTCCATTCTCATCTCTGAGTTTATTAATTTGGGTGTGTTCTCTCCTTTTTCTGATAAGGTTTGCTAAGGGTCTGTCAATTTTGTTAAGTTTTTCGAAGAACCAACTCTTTGTTTTGTTGATTCTTTCTATAGTTTTGTTGGATTCTAATTCATTTGATTCTGATTTAATTTTGATTATTTCTTTCTGTCTACTGGATTGGGGTTTATCTTGCTGCTCTTTTTCAAGGAGGTTTGCATGTGTCATTAAATTGTTAGTTTCAGATCTCTCCAATTTGTTGATGTAGGAGCTCAGAGCTATAAACTTGCCTCTGATTACTGCCTTTGCTGTGTCCCAGAGGAGCTGGTAATTTGTGTGTTCATTTTTGTTGAATAGCATGAACATTTGAATTTCCTTTCTAATCTCTTCCATGACCCACTCATGATTCAGCAGTGTGTTGTTCAGCCTCCATGTGATACCGGACTTTCTTTGGTGGCTTTTGGTGTTGAGTTCTAGTTTTATTCCCTTGTGGTCAGAGAGAATGCAAGGTATAACCTCAATGTTTCTGAATTTAGTCAAGTTTGCTTTGTGGCCTATTATGTGGTCTATTTTAGAAAATGTTCCATGTGCTGCTGAGAAGAACATGTATGCTAATGCTGCTGGGTGAAATGTTCGGTAAATGTCTGTTAAGTCTAGTTGATCTATGCAGCTGTTTAGATCTGCGGTTTCTCTGTTGAGTTTTTGCCGAGTTGATCTATCTAGTGGTGAGAGTGGTGTGTTAAAATCCCCAACAATTAATGTCTTTGGATCTATATGGGATTTGAGGGAACGTAGTGTTTCTTTGATAAATTTGGGTGCTCCATTGTTTGGCGAATAGATATTTAGAATTGTAATATCCTCCTGAAGGAGAGATCCTTTAATTAGTATGTAGCGACCTTCTTTATCTCTTCTCACGAATTTTAATTTGAAGTCTATTTTATCTGATATTAGGATTGCAACTCCCGACTGTTTATGAGGGCCGTTTGCTTGGTAGATTTTGTTCCAGCCTTTAACATTGAAAATGTGTTTGTTTTTACGGGCAAGATGTGACTCCTGCAGGCAGCAGATAGAAGGGTCTTGTTTTTTAATCCAACTAGACAGTCTATGTCCCTTAATTGGAGAGTTCAGTCCGTTAACGTTAAGAGATAGGACTGAGAGGTATTTGGGAGTTCCTGCCATGTTATCCACCTTCTTGGGGGCTGCGAAAACTGGGTTCTTCCTAAGGTTCTTGGATTCTCAGATTGGTTGCAGTTTCTTGGGCTTTGTTGCGGTGTGGTGGTATTCTATGTGTAGGACATCTTTAAGAATCTTTTGTAGGGCTGGTTTGGTGGACATGTATTGTTTCAATTTTTCTTTGCTATGGAAGGTTTTTATTTGGCCTTCAGTTATGAAAGAGAGTTTAGCTGGGTACAGTATTCTTGGTTGATAGTTGTTTGTTTTTAGGGCATGGCATACATCATTCCAGGCTCTTCTTTCTTTGATGTCTCTGCTGAGAAATCTGAGGTAATTCTAACTGGTTTCCCTTTATAGGTGATTAACCTTTTCTCCTTGACAGCTTTAAGGATCTTTTCCTTGGTCTGGGTTGATCCTGTGTGGATTATAATGTGACGGTGGGATGTCCTATTCTGGTCTGGTCTATTTGGGGTTCTAAAAGCTTCTTGTATCTGAATAGGCCTATCTTTTTGTATGTTTGGGAAGTTCTCTGCTAGGATCCAGTTAAACAATTTCCTAGACCATTAACTTCTGTTTCTAGGTTCTCCTCTACACCCATTATCCTTAGATTAGGCCTTCTGATGGTGTCTTCCAGGTGTTGGATAGACCTATCATATTTCTTGGACTTGTTTTGGATGGTTGTATGTTCTTTCTCTATAATATCTAGGCTGTCTTCAATCCCTGAGATTCGATCTTCTGCATGGTCTAACCTGCTGTCAAGACTCTCTACTTTGTTTTTTATATCTTTTCCTTCTAATTGGTCAGCTTTGATGGCTTCAAGTTCTTTGTTGAACCTCTGTTTTAGGTCTTGTATGAATTTCTTTACTTCCTTAATTTGGTGTTCAGTGTTTGTTCTCAAATCACGTAGTTGATTGGTTACAGTTTCTTTGGACTCCCATTCCTTCTGTTGGTTTCCTTTCAGCATTCCCTTTGTGGTCTCCCTGACTTCCTTCAGCTCTTTGTTAATGGATTCCATGAATGCCTTTAGTGATCTTTGTGTATTCTCTACCTGGTCTCTCAAATCCTGAATTACTCTTTGATTAGCTTCCTCCCGTCTGTGGGATTCCTGCAGTTCTCTTTCCTCCCATTCGTGGGATTCCTGCAGTTCTCTTTGGGTGTTCTCAGCCTGCTCACGCCATTCCTCCCTTTCTCTTTGAGTATTCTCAAGTTGTTCACGCAAATCCTGTATCAGTTTTTGAGTAGCTTCCTCACACTTATGATATTCCTCTATAAACTTCTGGGATGCCTCCTCTCTCTCCCTATCATGCTCATACAGTGTCCTTTGTACATTGTCAAACTTCACATTTATCATGTTTGCTAGTAGTGTTTGTAGAGCTATTTGGGAACTCTCCTCTGGGTTATTCTTTATCTTTTCTAATCCCTGATTATCAAGATTGGGAATTGAGATACCCGAATTTGCCATTTTTCTTGTGTTTTTCCGGCTTACTCTGCCCATTTGAGATGAAGATAGCACCAGTTTTGTGCTAGAACACTATCTTAAGGCAACCATCAACCAAAGTTTGCATTTGTACAGTCAATAGTCTACAGATACAATCTAGTTCAACATATACATCTATTCAACATCAAACAACTATATGTTAAAGGACTTCGAACCGCAGAAAAGAATTTGGAAAACCAGAAATTATTAGGATTAGGGAGAGATGTGGATAAAAAATAGGAATAGATTGGTGTGGGGAGGCACAGGGAGAGTTAACTATGTCCTAATCACAATGCAGGAAATGGGTTGGGTAGGATGCAAGTAGACAGAGAGAGAAAAAGAAGAAAGGGAAAGGGAAATGAAAAGAGACCAGAAAAAAATAGAAACGTAAAAATTAATATTATCATGGGGATTAACAGACCATGTATTTAGAGAGGAATGTCAGTAAAGAGAAGGAAGGGACGTAGAGGAGAAGTGAAAACCTTAAAAAAATGCTTAAAATATTATATAGGTATAAAGAGGTAGTACTGCTATTAAGGAATTTAAGTCTGGGAGGTTTTGAATTGAGTAATAAATTTGTGGATTAAGTGTGTACACAATGGGAGATAGGGTATACTGGTTAACTACAGTTTATCTGAGGATGTGCAGGACAAGAGTTAAGTCACGTAAAGATGATCAAAAGAGAGTATAAGGTGCAAAGGATAAGAAAGGGAGAAAAAAGATCAGAAATTCAGTAGAGCTAGACAAAAAAACAAAAAACAAAAAGATAGTTAAGAAAGAAAGAAAAAGAGAAAGAAGACAAGAAAAGAAAGGAAAACGCACATTCACGTATTCCTAAAATAAAAATTATAAGAGGAAAAAAACGTTACTGGAAAACAATTATTTTTTCAAAAATGGCAAATATTAAAGATTAATAAAATTTTTAGAAAAGGAAAAAAAATTATATATATAACGTACCAAAAAAAAGAACAAAAAGAAAAACAAAAAAAAAAAAGAAAGAAAAGAAGAAGAGAAAAAAAAAGTTCTTTGATTTTTTTTTTATTTTTTTGGGATGGGTGGAAAGAATCCTGTATCTCCCTTTTGTCTGTAACCAGCCTCTTGGTGAAGTCTCTGGTCATCTTGAGGTCCTGTGGCTTGATTGGTTTCTTAAATCAGTTTGTTTGAACAGGCAGAAAAATGCTCCGCTTTCCCCAAGATTTTGAGATCCCCCTCCCAGATTAGTTTAATGGAGGGTGAACTGCTTTGAGAGTCACAAAAGAGGGGGATGAAGTAGTGAGGCCTTTCAACAATCAGTAGCTTTTCCCTGGGGCTATTTTTTGAAAAAACTCACAGAGCCCAGCCTGGAGCCATTCTCAGGGTTTCTGTTTTTCAATTGATTGTTGAGGCTGCTAGAGGGAGGGGCAGCCTCTGGCTCTGGTTACCCAGTGAGGAAAGCCACTCTAATGGCTGGCGCCTGAGCTGGGTGACTTTTCCCTGGATGGAGCTGAGTCTGGCAGGTCACTTCGCCGTTAAGTTCTTGTGACCTGCTAAATGACTCTTTTTATTCCAAGGCCTGAGTTGGAGCTGGCAGCTCCTCCGAGCTTTGTCAGTATCCAAGATGGAGATCACCGGTGCTGGGGGGGAGGGGTGGCCTTCCCTCCTCTGCTCCCTGAGAAGGAGTGAGGACGTCGGGCTTCTACTCACACTGAGTCTTGGATCCTGGGTCGTCTCTGGACTGCAAACTGCAGGATGAAGATGTCCGCTCCTTGTCGGTTCTTGCTGGTGTTGAGTAGAATCCACTCGCCTGCTGCGTCTGGCTCCTTCGTCCTGGACTCTCTGTGTGAGCCCTCAGGTATGGCTCCGGCAGAGGTGGGCGCCGCGACCTTGCCGCCGCCGCCACAGCGGGTGCTGGCAAGTGCTCAGATGTGTCTCCTTGCCTTGGTTTCCCCTCTCTTGTCTAACTCTGTCCTGTGATGGCACACTTGGTGTGATTCTCTGGCTTAGGACTGTTCACTGGAAGTCTAAAACTGCTTTCTATGCGAGAGCTTGTTCAGATTCCAGCTTCTCCTCCGCCATCTTCCCGGAACTCCCCCTGAGTTGTTTTCTTTGGCTGGAATTCTCTTTAGTGTATTATGCATAATATGCAGAAATGTCCTGAAAAAATATTCATGGATAAAAACAATTCTACACGATCAGGAAAATTTGCACCATGTGAAAAAGTGGAAAATCATACGAGAAAAATTCTATTCCTGTTTATATAAAAGCTATGATTGGACATGGATCTACCAGTAGACTGAAGAAGAGAAACAATTATTTAAGTGAGTTGTTATTATAAATGTAATAGTATAATGATATACATGGTAAAATAAAACCTGATGATGAGCCATGAACTCTGCCTGGGGAGTTCAAGAAAATCCTTATTGCTCAGTATCTTGATACATAGGAAGGGAGAAACAAATATTCTGTATAATGAAGAAAATCTTATGAAGTTCAGTAATCTCTAAATATTATGATCAAGGAATGTAATGTATCAGGAACAAGGTACCAGTTAATTGAAGAGTGAAATTGGAGCAATTGAAATGACCATATTGCTTGGAATTATGGAACTTGCTTAATATACACAGGGGCCTGGGTTCAATCCCCAGCACTAAAAAGGAAGAAAGGAAAGAAAACAAGAAAAATTTGCAAGGTGGGGTCTATAGTTCTCTTTCTTTGATGTGTCCCTGCCTGGTTTTGGGATGAGGGTTATGATGACTTCATAGAATGAGTTCGGTTGTGAACTTTCTCGTTCAATTTCATTGAAGAGTTGGAGGAGTATTTGTGTGAACTGTGCTTTGAATGCCTTGTAGAATTCTGCTGTAAAACCATCTGGTCCTGGGCTTTTCTTAGATGGGAGGACTCTAATTGCTGTTTCTATGTCAATACTTGATATGGGCCTGTTAAAATGATTTAACTCATCTTGGTTTAGTTTCAGCATGTCAATATTTGCCAGGAAAAGGTCCATTTCTGCCAAGTTCTCAAATTTATTAGTATAAAGTTTTGAGAAGTATTCCCTTATAATGTTCTGAATCTTGGTTGTTTCTCCGGTGATGTTTCTATTCTAATCTCTGAGTTTATTTTTTTGGGTTGTTCTCTTCTTTTTCTGATAAGGTTTGCTAAGGGTCTGTCAATTTTGTTAATTTTTTTTAGAAGAACCAACTCTTTTATTGTTGATACTTTCTATGGTTTTTTTTGTGGATTCTATTTCATTTAATTCTGATTTAATTTTAATTATTTCTTTCCTTCTACTGGATTGGGGTTTATCTTGCTGCTCTTATTTAAGGAGGGTCAGGTACCTTATTAAACTGTTGGTTTCAGATCTTTCCACTTTGATGATGTAGGAACTCAGAGCTATAAAATTGCCCCTGAGTACTGCCTTTGCTGTGTCCCAGAGGAGCTGGTAATTTGTGTGTTCATTTTTGTTGAATATCATGAACATTTGAATGTCCTTTCCAATATCTTCCATGACCCACTCGTGATTCAGCAGTGTGTTGTTCAGCCTCCATGTGTTACAGGACTTTCTTTGGTGGCTTTTGTTGGTGAGTTCTAATTTTATTCCCTTGTAGTCTGAGAGGTATAAGTTCAATGCTTTTGAATTTGGACAAGTTTGCTTTGTGGCCTAAAATGTGGACTATTTTGAAAAATGTTCCATGTGTTGCTGAGAAAAACCTGTATTCTTATGCTGCTGGGTGAAATATTCAGTAGATGTCTATTAAAACTGGTTGATCTATGCAGTTGATTAAATCTGCGATTTCTCGAGTTGATCTCTCTAGTGGGGAAATTGGTGTGTTAAAGTCCCCAACAATTAATGTCTTTGGATCTATGTGGGATATGAGGAAAAGTAGTGTTTCTTGGATAAATTTGGGTGCTCCTTTGTTTGGTGAATAGGTATTTACAATTGTAATATTCTCATGGAGGAGAGATTCCTTAATTATTAGTATGTAGTGACCTTCTTTATCACTTCTTACTAATTTTAATTTCAAGTCTATTTTACCTGATATTAGGATTGCAACTGCCGCCTGTTTATGGGGGCTGTTTGCTTTGGTTCCAGCCTTTCATGTTGAAAATGTTGTTTTTATGGGCAAGATGTGACTCCTGAAGGGAATAGATAGAAGGATCTTGCTTTTTAATCCATCTGGGCAGTCTATGTTGCTTAATTGGAGAGTTAAGTCCATTAATGTTGACAGATAGGACTGAGAGGTATTTGGGAGTTTCTGCCATTTTGTGCACCTTCTTGGGGGCTGCAGCAACTGGGTTCCTCCTATGGTTCTTGGATGCTCAGTTTGGGTGTAATTTCTTGGCCTTTATTGCGGTATTGTTGGTTTTCTCTGTGTAGAAAATCATTAAGAATCTTTTGTAGGGCTGGTTTCATGGATATATATTGTTTCAGTTGTTCTTTGGTATGGAAGGTTTTTAGTTTACCTTCGGTTATGAAGGAGAGTAAGCTGGGTACAGTATTCTTGGTTGATAGTTGTTTGTCTGTAGTGCATGGCATACATCATTCCAGGTTCTTCTTGCTTTGTCTTTGATGAGAAATTTGAGGTGATTCTAATTGGTTTCCCCTTATAGGTGATTCATCTTTTCTCCTTGACAGCTTTAAGGATCTTTTCATTGGTCTGAATTGATCCATTGTGGATTATAATGTGACATTGGGATGTCCTATTCTGGTCTGGTCTATTTGGAGTCCTAAAACTTATTGTATCTGAATAGGTCTATCTTTTTTCATGCTTGGGAAGTTCTCTGCTAGGATCCTGTTAAACAAATTTCCTAGACCATTAACTTGTTTTTAAGTGCTCCTCTACACCCATTATCCTCAGATTAGGCCTTCTGATGGTGTCTTCCAAATGTTGAATAGATCTATAATATTTCTTGGATTTGTCTTGGATGTTTATATGTTTTTTCTCTATAATATCCATGCTGTCTTCAATCCTGGAGATTCAATCTTCTGCAAGTTCTAACACACTATCAAGACTTTCTTCTTTGTTTTTTTTTTTCTTTTATTTCTAATTGGTCAGCTTTGATGGCTTCAAATTCTTTGTTGAAGCTTTGTTTTAGATCTTTTATGGACTTCTTTACTTCCTTAATTCGGTGTTCAGTGTTTATTCTCAAATCACTTAGTTGATTGGTTATGGTTTCCTTGGACTCCCATTCCTTCTTCTGGCTTAGATTCAGTATTCCCTTTGTGGACTCCTTTATTTCACCACTTATGGATTCCATGAGTGCCTTAATTATCTTTGTGTATTCTCATTCTGGTCTCTCAATTCCTGGTCTCTTTGATTAGCTTCCTCCCATTCATGTGATTCCTGTAGCTCTCTTTGACTGATCTCAGCCTGCTCACACCATTCCTTTATTTCTGTTTGAGTGCTCTCAAGCTGCTCACGCAATTCTGTATCAATCTTTGAGTAGCTTCCTCATGCTCCTGATATTCCTGTATTGGCCTTTTTTTTTGCCTCCTCTCTCTCCCTATCATGCTCATACTGAGTCCTTTGCAGGTTTTCAATCTTTTCATTTACCATGTTTACCAGTAGTGTTTGTAGAGCTTTTTGGGAACTCTCCTCTGGATTATTATCTGTTCTGTCTACGGATTATCATGAGTAGGAGTTGAGATACCCAGACTTGCCATTTTTCTTGTGTTTTTCCTGCTTGCTCTGCCCATTTGGGATGAAAGTAACACCTGTTTTGTGCTAGATCACTATCTTAAGGTAAGCATCAACCAACGTCTGTAGTTGCTCAGTCAAAGTCTGCAGATACACTCTAGTTCAACGGATATATCTATTCAACATCAAACAACTATGTATTAATGGGTTATGAACCACAAAGAAGATTTTGGCAAACCAGAAATTATTAGGTTTGGAGAGATGTGGGTAAAAATAGGGATAGAAGGATATGGAAAGGCAGAGGGTGAGTTAACTTAACTAATTGTTAATCTCAAAGTGGGAACTAGGTTGGATAGAATGATAGTAGAGACATAGAGAAAAGAAAAGAAGATAAAAGAGACAAAAATAGAAGAAAAAATATTAAAAATTAAAAAGTGAAACACTTAAAAACTTAAAAATTATTCAAATTTAAAAATGTAATATTCAGAGAAGAATGTGGATAGGATAAGATAAGGGTAGGGATGAAAAGGAGATGTGGGATACTAAAAATGCTTAAAATATTATATAGATATAAAGATGTAGTACTATTATTAAGTAATTTAAGTCTAAAAGGTTTTAAATTGAGTAATACATTTCTGGATTAAATGTGTACACAATGGGGGATAAGATCTAATAATCAACTACGCGTATATCTGAGGATGAGCAGAAGAGCAATTAAGTCATGCAAAGAATAAAAGAGAAGAAAAGGTTCAAAGAATGAGAAGGAAAGAAAAAAGATCCAAAGGTCAGTAGCGCTAAATGAAAAAGAAAAAAAAAAGAAAAAAAGCACACACTTTTCCCCATAAAATAAAAATTATAAGAGGAAGAAAAAAGTTAATAGAAAACAATTTTTTTCAAAAAAAAGTTCAATATTAAAATTTTTTAAAAAGTTTTAGAAAAAAAATTTTTAATAAAAGGTACAAAAAAGTTCTTTGATTTTTTTTTTTGGGGGGGGATGGGAAGATCCTATATCTTCCTTGTGTCCTTAACCTGTCTCTAGTTGGAGTCTCTGGTCTGCTTGTGGTATTTGAATTTGCTGTGGCTTGGTTGGTTTTTTTTTTAAGTCGGTTATTATGAGCAGGCAGAAAAATGCTCTGCTTACCCAGGATTTTTTGATCCTTCTCCCAGAGGGAGATCTGCTTTGAGTATCACAAAAGAGGGAGATGGCTGTTTCCTCTACTTTAGAGATACTGTGTTGAGGCTAGGTTCTGGGTAGAGTTGAGGCTTTTCAGCAAATAGTAGCTTTTCCCTGAGGGGCTAGCTTCTGAGTCACTCACAGAGCCCAGCCAGGAGCCTTTTTCAGGATTTATGTTTACTGTATTTCAATTGATTTTCAAGGCTGCTGTAGAGAAGGACAGCCTCTGTCTCTGTGTAATCAGTGAAGAAATCCACTCCTGGGGCTTGCACCCCGTTATGGATGACTTTTCCCTGGGTGGAGCTGAGCCTAGCAGGTCAGATTAGGTTCCTGTGAGCTACTAAATTACTCTTGTTTCCTTCCAATGCCTGAGTTAGAGCTAGCTGCTCAGCCAGGCCTTTGTCAGTATCAAAGATGGAGATCTCTGGTAGTGGCGAGGGGAGGGGTGGTCTTCCTTCCTCTGAACCTGAGAAGGAGTGAGGATGTCAGGCTTCTACTCATGCCGGAATCTTGGTTCCTGTGATGTCTCTGGTCGGCGAGCAAACTGCAGGATGAAGATGTCTGTTCCTTGTCAGTTCTTGCTGGTGTTGAGTAGAATCCGCTCACCTGCCGCCTCAAGGGCCTTTGTCCGGGCCTCTCTATTTTGCCGGTATGGTGGCTACATCTGCCACTGCTGCCGCCTCAGCAGCTGCCACCTCAGCTACAGCAGCTGGCAAGTGCTCAGATCTGTCTCCTTGCCTGGATTTTCCCTCTCTGGCCTAACTCTCTGTTCTGTGATGGCACACTTGGTGTGATTATCTGGCTTAGGACTATTCACTGGAACAAAAACTGCTTTCTATGTGAGAGCTTGTTTAGCCTCCAGCTTCTCCTCCGCCATTATCCCAGAACTCCCTCTGAAACCGTTATTCAACTATTTTTTTTATTTCAAAGATAGGCTGTCTATTTTTCGAAAAGTTTCCTAGCATAAAATAACTAATATTTCAATAGAAAGTACAGTTTATTAATTTCAAGGGAATTTTAGATATATGCATGATATTGTGATAACGTTTCTAGTATATTACTTGAAAAAATTCTGTTCAAACTCTTAAATATTCGTGTGTAATGACAGGGAGAGAGGAAGATAATTCATACTGGTTAGGAATTTGCAATGCCTCAAAAATCTATTGAATAATTTGTTATAAGCACATAGTCAAGCTACCTGATATGGCTTAGTTTTTTTTTGTTTTTTATTTATTCAAAATTTTAACATGTATGCATGCACAGTGGTAACATTAAAATTATTAATCATAATACAAATATTGCAAAATCATAGATAGGTATCATACATTCAATAGTTAGCACTTATGATTCTAATAATAATTTTTATGAAGATGATGATGACCACAGAGTAGCCTGATAATGACAAGGTAGTGAATCAAAAGGAAAAATTTTTAGACATCTTTTAAGCCAGATTTCCCACATTGAATACATAGTACTAAAAAGCATCGGATTAATACAATAAGAATAATAAGAGGAGAGTCTCAATATCAAGAAATACAATCACATAAACAGGTGAGACAGTAAAAACCCTAATGTTATTCTTTCAGTCTCTCTAAATATACTCACATTTCTTGGTACTATTGTTTTCTTATAAATAAAATCGCTTATTTGCACATGTTGATTATCCCACATAGATAAAATATAATAAGCTGAGTGCTTTCTGTTACAGTAAATCATCTTGTTTGTTCTAGACTTAGGAATTTAGGAGAAAGCCTTTAACTACCCACATAGCCGTTGGCTTAGTTATATATCCCTAGAAGTTAACAACACATGCCTCAAGAAGCATACTTCACTCATTAGGCTGAAATCCATGATCAGTTTTAGTTTCCATCCAGTTAACTGGAGAAAATCTATGTATAAATTTATTAAGAACTCTTGGCAACAAATAAAGCAATAAGAAAAATTTTGATGGACTAAGATGTAGTTTTCAACTTAGTGTGATTAGTTCAAATACCATTCTCATTAAGACACTATTCAATAACCAATGTTTTCCAATGACATATTCTTCAATATAGCTGTAAACACATGACACAATTACATAATACCACTTAAATATCTGGAGTTACATTAAAAGGACACGGTCCTTAGAGCCAGGAGGAAAATTTATTTTTATTTCTGCATGAAAAAATTTGTGACTTTATACCAACAAACTGAATTTGACACTTTCCTTATTTGTAAGCTAAGGGGGAAAATGTAAGGACTCTTCACTTTTCTTTTTTTTTTTTTTTTTGCTCTATAAGCCAACAAATATATTCTTCAATATCTCTGGTAGATTACATCCATTTACAGATGAGAAATGTAAGGCCAGTAGTCAATGTAATGAGTAAATAATGATACTAGAATTTGTGTCTGAGCCCTTCACTCTGTGTGCTTACAAGCAGAAGTAATTTGGTGATGGAAAGGGCCAATAAGAAAAGACTATGGGGAAAAACATACTTTGTAAAAGGTTGCTTAAATCTAGGTGACCAGTGATGATTACATGAAACAGGCTGGTGTTAGGGGCATAAAAAGGAGTACATAGAAATCATATTAGTGACAGAAACTCAGAAAATCTTGATCATTCATCTTAACTAATGGGTGAGAGCAGAAGGGTAAGAAGAAATCTAGTGTTCTACATCTCTGGCCAGGCAACTGTGTTAGTGATATTCTTGGTGATAGGGATTGCAGGTGGAAATGATGGATTTAGGGAGAAAAAAACTCTGATAGTTGTAAAGTTTATATGAAAAAGAATAATAAAATTGGGGGCATTATTATAGGGAAGAGTTAAGGGAAAGTTCTGACACAGTTCTGAACAATGTGAGTACCATTGTGGACAAGATTGGAAGAATGAGATAAATAAGGAAACAAGAAAGTAATAAACTCAGATGTACAGAAGTAAATAAAGGAAAGAATTTGTAGGAAGAAAAGGTCAAAACTGTTACAGAGATATTGAAGGAAATATGCTATTTGGATTTGAAAACTAAAAAGGTATAGACACGTTCAATAAGAACAGTGTTTTGGTGATATCTCCATGATGAAATAACCCTGTCATTCAAACTGTCACAAATTCTTATATGTAGGAAGTGCTCTGATAAACTTCAAGCTTTTATTGAATGGAAGAGTTCAGACATTACCCTCATCACTAGGATTAAATTTCTAAAAAGATAAGGCATTATGCTTTAATGCCTTTCTTTCATTTTCTCTTACACATTGGCAAGTAGGGAAGGATTCTTATGTAACAATAATACAATGTTGACTTGTAATCACACAACTTCTAGGATATAGTGTTAATTCAGATATTTACTAATTAGCTCTAAAGTTTATGGATATTTATATTTCTCCTGGGTAAACTAATGAGCTCCAAGAAAATTGTACACCCTCTAATGTTGGCATAGGGTTATACTGTGGAACTTTCCCGTTCAGATAGGGAGTACTACCCTATTGTTTAACATGGAGAACGTACCCTCATACATAGACCGTGTGTGTGCAAACCAGAAGTGGTACTTGAACAAGGGAAAACATGGGACCTATGTTTCTTTGGGGCTGGATTACTTCACTTAATATAATTTTTTCTAAGTCTTTCCATTTCCTACAAATGGAGCATTGTTATTCTTTCTGATGGAGGCAAAGAATTCCTTTGTGTATATATACAACATTTTCTTGATCCATTCATCTACTCAATGGCATCTGGATTGGTTCCATATCTTAGCTCTGGTAAATAATGCTGTAATAAACATAGTTGTGCTGGAAGATTTAGTATGGTCTTGTTTGTGATCATTTGGGTAAATGCCCCAAAGTGGAGCTCTAGGAGTTTATTGAGGAACATCCATACAACTTTCCAAAGTGGTTGAACAAGTTTACACTCCCAATAACAATAAAGTAAGGTTCCCTTCTGGCCACATCCACTCTAGCATCTGTTATTATTTTTCTTGCCTATGGCCATTCTAACTGGGGTGAGGTGGTATCTCCATGTGGTTTTGATTTGCATTTCTCTTATGGCTGTTGAGGTCAGGCATTTCTTCATGTGTCTATTGGCAATCCTTCTTTCCTCTTCACAGAATTTTCTCCGTAATCTTTAGCCCTCTTATTTTTATTTATGTATTTATTTTTATTTTGAAAATATTGTACAGAGGAGTTAAAATTACATGGGCAAGATAAAGAGTACATTTCTTATCAAGAATTTTAGCCTCCTCCTTTGTTTACCCTTCCCATCCCTTCCCATCCTCCCCCGACCCCCAATCCTCCTCGAACCCCCCATGAAAGTTGTAAAGTTCATTTTCCACATAACGACTTGTACATCTCATTGTTGCAATGTAACCCACTTATGTATTGGGCAGTTGTTTCTTTGAGGATTTGTTGTTGGGGGATTTAATGTTTTGAGTTCCAGGTATAGTTCACATATGAGAACCTTGTCCATTGTATGGCTAGTGAATATGTTCTCCCAATAAGTAGGCTTTCTATTGATCTTGCTAGCTATATCCTTTGCCATGCAGAAGCTCTGCAACTTAATGCAATCCCATTTTTCCAAATTTTCTTTGATTTGTTTTATTTCTGTAATGATTTCAGACCTGCAATGTTTTCAGAGTGTCTGCTTTGACTCCGAGGTCCTTGATCCATTTGGATTTGATTCTGGTGCAGGATGACATTATGGATCTATTTTTGATTTTCTACAATTGATTAACCAATTTTGCCAGCATCATTTACTGAAGAGGCTGTCTTTCTTCCATTCTATTTTTTTAGTTCCCTTATCAAATATTAGATGACTATAGGTCTGTGGGTTTATTTCTGGGTTTTCAATTCTATTCCATTGGTCCTGAGGTCTGTTCTTGTGCCAGTGCCAAGCTGTTTTGATTACAATGGTTTTGTAGTAGTGTTTGAAATTTGGTATTGATATTCCTCCAGCACTGTTCTTTCTATTAAGGATAGTTTTTGCTATTCGGGGTCTTTTATTGTTCCATATGAATTTTTGGATTGCCTTTTCTATTTCCTTGAAGAATGATGTTGGAATATTGATAGGTATCACATTGAATTTTAGATAGCCTTGGGAAGTTTTGCCATTTTCACGATGTTGATCCTTCCAATACAGGAGCATGGGAGATTTTTTTTTTTGCCACTTTCTAAGTTCTGTTTTGATTTCCTTTTTCAAGTTTTTAAAGTTTTCATCATAGAGATCCTCCACTTCTTTGGGTATGTTAATTTCTAGGTATTTTATTTTTTGTGGGGCTATGACAAATAGAGTTGTTTTCTGGTTTTCAGCATGCTTTTCTCATTGTTGGCATACAGAAAAGCCATTGATTTTTGAGGGTTAAATTTATACCCTGCTACTTTACCAATATTTTGAATCAGTTTGAGTAATTTGAGAGTGGAGTCCGTGGGATTCTTTAAATACAAGATCATGTCATCTGCAAAGAGGGAGAGTTTTACTTCTTCTTTCCCTATTTGGATCCCTCTAATGTTTTCATCTGGTTTTATGGTTTAACTAGGCATTTAATTCTAAATTGAAGAGAAGTGGAGACATTGGACATCCTTGTCTCGTTCCTGAGTTAAGAGGAAATGGCTTTAGTTTTTCACCATTAAGTATAATGTTGGCTGTAGGTTTGTCATATAGAGCCTTTGTTGTACTGAGGAATGTTCCCTGGATTCCTAATCTTTGCAGAAGTGGTGTTGGATCTTGTCAAATCCTTTTTCTGAATCTATTGAGATAACCATGTGGTTCTTGTCCTTGCTCTTTTTGATGTGATGAATTATATTAATTGATTTGTGTATATTGAACCAACTTTGCATGAAATGAATCCTGAAATGAATCCTGTTTGATCGAGTTGTATGATTTTTTGGATGAATTGTTGAAGTCGATTGGCCAAAAGTCTGTTGAGAATTCCTGCATTAATGATCATCCAAGAAATGGGTCTATAGTTATCTTTCTTTGAAGACTCACTGCCTGGTTTTGGGATGAGGGTTATGATGGCTTCATAGAATTAGTTCGGTAGTGAACTTTCTCTTTCAATTTCATTGAAGATTTGGAGGAGTATTGGTGTGAGCTCTTCTTTGAAGGCCTTGTAGAATTCCACTGTAAATCCATCGGGATCTGGGCTTTCCTTAGATGGGAAGACTCTTACTGCTGTTTAACTCATCTGGGTTTAGTTTCTGCATGTCAATATTTGCTAGGAAAAGGTCCATTTCTGCCAAGTTCTCAAACTTATTAGCATAAAGTTTTGAGAATATTCCCTTATAATGTTCTGAATCTTGGTTGTTTCTGTGGTGATGTGTCCATTCTCATCTCTGAGTTTATTTATTTGGGTTGTTCTCTTCTTTTTCTGGTAAGATTTGCTAAAGTTCTGTCAATTTTGTTAATTTTATCGATGAATCAACTCTTTCTTTTGTTGATTCTTTCTATGGTATTTTTGGATTCTAATTCTTTAATTCTGATTTAATATAGATCATTTCTTTCCATCTACTGGATTATTCAAGGAGACTCTCAGATGTCTCATTAAATTGTTGATTTCAGATATCTACAAGTTGTTTGTGTTGGAACTCAGGGCTATAAACTTGTCTCTAAGTACTGCCTTTGCTGTGTCCCAGAGTAGGTGGTAATTTGTGTGTTCATCTTTGCTGAATATCATGAATATTTGAATTTCTTTGTAATGTCTTTCATGACCCACTGGTCATTCCACAGTGTGTTTATCAGCCTCCATGTGTTACAGGACTTTCTTCGGTGACTTTTGTTGGTGAGTTCTAATTTTATTCCCTTGTTGTGTGAGAGAATGCAAGGTATAACTTCTATGTTTCTGAATTTGGAAAAGTTTGTTTTGTGACCTAAAGTATCATCTATTTAGGGAAATGTGCCATGAGCTGCTGAGCAAAACGTGTATTCTGATGCTGCTGGTGAAATATTCCGTAGATGTCTGTTAAATCTAGTTGATCTATGCAGGTGTTTAGATATGCAGTTTCTGTGTTGAGTTTTTGCCGAGTTGTTCTATCTAGTGGGGAAAGTGGTGTGTTAAAGTCCCAAACAATTAATGTCTTTGGATCTATGTCAGATTTGATGGAAAGTAGTGTTTCTTGAAGAAATTTGGGTGCTTGGTTGTTTGGCGAATAGATATTTCAAATTGTAATATTCTCCTGAAGGAGAGATCCCTTAATTAGTATGTAGCAACCTTCCTTATCTCTTCTCACTATTTTTAATTTGAAGTCTATTTTATTTGTTATTAGGATTGCAACTTCCGCCTGTTTATGTGGGCCATTTGCTTGGTAGATTTTGTTCCAGCCTTTCACTTTGAAAATGTGTTTGTTTTTATGGGCAATATGAGACTCCTGAAGGCAGCAGATAGAAGGATCTTGATTCTTAATCCAACTTGACAGTCTATGTCGCTTAATTGGAGAGTCAATCCGTTAAAGTTGAGAGTTAGAATTGAGAGCTGTTTGGGAGTTCCTGCCATTTTATGCCCCTTCTTGGGGGCTGCAGCAACTGGGTTCTTCCTATGGTTCTTGGATTCTCAGTTTGAGTGCGGTTTCTTTGCCTTTATTGTGGTCTTGTTGATTTTCTATGTGTAATACATCGTTAAGTGTCATTTATAAGGCTGGTTTGGTGTATATATATTGTTTCAGTTGTTCTTTGGTATGGAAGGTTTTTATTTGGCCTTCGGTTATGAAGGAGAGTATAGCTGGGTACAGTATAATTGGATGATAATTGTTTGTCTTTAGGGCATGGCAGCTCTTCTTGCTGTAATTTTCTCCACTGAGATATCTGAGGTTATTCTAATTGGTTTCCTTTTGTAAGTGGTTGATCTTTTCTCCTTGACTGCTTTAAGGATTTTTTCCTTGGAATTGATGCTGTGGGGATTATAATGTCACGGTGGGATATCCTGTCATGGTCTGGTCTATTTGGGGTTCTAAAAGCTTCTTGAATCTGAATAGGTCTATCTTTTTGCATTTTTGAGAATTCTCTGCTTGGAAAATGTTAACCAAATTTCCTAGACCATTAACTTCTGACTCTAGGTGCTCCTCTACACCCATTATCCTCAGATTAGACATTCTGAGGGTGTCTTCCAAATGTTGAATAGATCTAGCATATTTCTTGGCTTTGTCTTGGATTGTTGTATGTTCTTTCTGTATAATAACCTCGCTCTTCAATCCCTCATATTCGATCTTCTACATGGTCTTCCATGCTCTCAAGACTTTCCACTTTGTTTTTTTCTTTTCCATCTATTTGGTCAGCTTTGATGACTTCAAATTCTTTGTTGGAGCTTTGTTTTAGATCTTATATGAACTTCATTACTTCCTTAATTTGGTGTTGTGTTTATTCTCAAATCACTTAGTTGATCGGTTATGGTTTCCTTGGACTCCCATTCCTTCTGTTAGGCTCCATTCAACATTCCCTTTCCGGTCTCCCTGACTTCTTTCAGCTGTCTTTTATTGGATTCCATGAATCGATTTTTGTGCTAGACACTATTTTAAGGCACGCATAAACCAAAGTCCTGTAGTTGCACAGTCAAAAGTCTGGGCATTTTGTCAGTATCAACTTCTGGGCCTTTGTCAGTATCAAAGATGGAGCTCTCTGGTGGTGGGGGAGGGGCCACCTTCCCTCCTCTGCTTTCTGAGAAGGAGTGAGGATGTCAGGGTTCTATTCATGCCAGAAGCTTGGTGACTGGGCACTCTATGGTCTGTGATATGCAGCATGAATATATCTGTTCCTTGTCAGTTCTTCCTGGTGTTGAGTAGAATACGCACACTGTGTCTGGCATCTTTTTGACTGGACTCTCTCTGTAGGCATGGTGACTCTGGCTGCTGATTCTCAGATCTGTTTCCTTGCCTGGATATTCCATCTCTGGCCAAACTCTCTGTACTGTGATGGCACACGGGGTGTGATTCTCTATCCTAGGACTGTTGACTGGAACACTAAAACTGTTGTCTACATGAAAGCTTGTTTAGCCTAGACCTTCTGCCATCTTCATCTGAATTCTAGATTATGACTTTTTATACTCTAACTTGGGACAATGATCTGCTGTCAGTTACTTTCCTCTCTTCTCCTTCTTTTGCCCTTCCACTTACATAATTTTTATTTAAAGAAACATATTTGAGCTTGTATTTCTAAATTCTTTAAAATTATCTGAATTTCTTCATACTTCTGGCAGACTCCTATATCTTTCTCAAGGGAATATTTTGTCACTACCATTTTTATCCTATATGATATTAGATATCTTCCTGCCTAATTCAGTGCAAGATATAAATTACACTCATTTAGATATTCCAACACTTGTACCACCATAAAATCCTTTCTTACGAAGAAATAATGATTTTAGTATTTCTGGGGAGGTGTCACCTGTCATTTTTGAATGACCCTAAATGATACTTACATGCAAACATTTTCAAACCAATATGCCATTCAGTAGATGAACGAATCAACAAAATGTGATATATATATATGTATATATATGTATATATATGTATATATATATCACATTTTGTTTATATATATATATATATATATATATATGTGTGTGTGTGTGTGTGTGTGTGTGGTTGAATTCTATGCTTCCAATTCAAAAGGAAATGGAAAGATTTTTTAAAATCCTGCTAAATAAATTAAGCCAGACCCAAAGAAACAGATTCCATAGTTTCCCTGATTTGTAATAATAGGATATGTATAGAATAACACTAGCAGATGAGCAGAATGGCTCAAAAGCTTTGCATATAGGACAATACAAGATCATGTTGAGCAAAATAAACATCTAGATATGGAAATAGAGGTTTTTCTTTGTGGGTGTTTTTTTTTTTAATGTACTATGTGATTTCTTTTTTCTTTTGTGTTTTCCCCTATAGTTTATCCCCTGCTGTATTTGATTTCAGTACTGTGTGTATTGCACATGCATTTATCTTAATTTGAGAAGGCAAGATGAACAACAAATTGGGGAGACAAAGGACAAAGGGCAAACCAATGCAATAGCAATACTCACAAGACAACATGTTGGAAATTTACATTACAACTTGTGAGGGGTTTGGGGGGAAAGGAAAAGTGTGAGAAAAATGAGGTAGTGGGTAAAATTTCGACATGTTATGTATTCACTACCTTACAATTAATGCAACCCCTGTATATATCACCTTAAAAATAAAATTAAACAAAAATAAGTTAAATAAAGTATAATTTCACTGTATTGCTATAGTAAATATTATCCTATGTGCATTACCTTTTAAAAAATGAACACTATTTGGCATCTAATTTGAATTAATTACACCTTTCTTTATCAGAGGTTCATCAACTTGAATGTTATCTAAATATACAATATTTTCACAATATATCTATCATAATTTTCAAAAAAATTATAAGTTAATATTGTCCCATAGTAAAACAGAAAACTGTTTAATTCTCTGGAAACTCCTAACTTTTAAAACTGAATAATTGTTAAAAGGACAGAATATATGTGTTCTTCAAAGTTCTTACAAATACTAACTACTCATTTTCAAATTCTGAACATTCCATATCAGAGATATTCAAAACAGTACTTGTTTGTATGATATTTAATTCTGCAATAACTGCAGTTTCTAATGGGGTGCTACATATTGAGAAATCAACAGAAAAAAATAGCCACATTCTGGTGGAGGATATAACTACGAAGTATGTATAATAATTAATTCCTCAAGAGTAAACTTTTGTTCATCAGAGTAAGCTATTATTTCTGTGATCATCAATCCCAAGCTTTTATGCCATAAAGTCTTCGTAGCCCAACAGTTTCCAATTTGTATGGTGCACCTTAAAATTCCCTTAATTCACATCATGAATAGCTTATCACTATTGTGAAAAAATACTACACTTGTGCTAATATGATGCCTTTCCTATTGTGGAAAGTACACTACACTAAACTTTGCTGCAACATTTTTCTGAGTTCTAGAAATCAGAGCACTTGCAAATATTATTTATATTTTTATCTATCATAGATATTCAGGAGGCTAAGATCAGAAGATTATGGTTCAAAGCCCACCCAGTCAGGAAGATTCCTTAGATTCTTATCTCCAATAAACTTCTCAGGAAAAGCCAGACTCAAGTGGCACTGAGGTTGAAGTTGTAGGGCATGAGCCTTGAGCAAAAACTGGCTCACAGAGAGTGGCCAGGCCCAGAGTTCAAACCTGAGGACAAACCAAAAAATAAAACCAACTCCAACCTCGCATTTTTCTCATTGTATACAGAGGCATGTAATTAAGGAAATTTCTTCCTGTATTACAAATAGATAGAAGAACCAAGACCTCACACAATTAATGTCTTCATACCATGTTACACCAAAGCCTCAAAAAATTGCTTGTTCTAAATTAATAAATTAATATCATCCATTTGTTGGCAACTCTGTGCAGATTATTCACACTATCTCATTTTATACATGAACTGTTGGAATTATCAATTAACTAAGTTCTAATTATACCTCGCTTGAAAGAATATTTTAAGCAAATAAAATGCCTGATTCATGTGTGAATTTGTCAATTAAAACCTCTACTTAAAAAGAATTTTGTAGTATTCTATAGAATATGAAATTAGAAACAAAACCAAAATATTTATTTTAAATATAAATTCTAATTTAGCAAGGTCTACAAAGTCCTACATTAGATGAACTTTGTATTTTTCCATGCTTAAACTTTTGTAATCCTTCATTATTTCTTTGAAATCCAACAGAATGATGCTTATTTTTTCAAATTTTTGATTGGGAAAAATGAGCCATTTTGCATGTAGGAATGTTGTGTAATGCAGAGAGCATTTAAAATACAACTGAGGATTATATATGAGTTGCATTTCAATAGGAAACTTGCCTTCTCAAAACATAGTGACAAAATTAGCCCAAACTTCCAACTGTGTATTCCTTTCTTGTTTTTTGGTTTGTTTCATTGAGACAAAATTATACTACCTGGTCCAGGGAAGGTATCACTATGTAATCCCACTCTCTAATCTCCTGTCTTAGCTTGAGTGCTAGAATTCCAGGCTTGTATCAAATTGCCCTGCCATAGTTTGATGGTTTTTTTAATCTAGATACAGACTAGAAATTCTGAACTTCTCCTATGATCTTATTCATTAGACTGACTGTTCAAGTTGTTTATGTTCTACTTTCAAAGATGTTCTATCATTTCACACAGGATATGAACATTTTGAGATGCACCTGCAGGGGTCTCTGATTCATTCTTCCAGGGATCCAATCCCTTTAATAATGATTACTTGACTTTCTTTTTATCTCTGGTCCCTAGGTATGTAATATTATCAAACTTTGAATAACTTTCACTTGAGGACTTTCTAATATTAAAAATTATCACTTGATCTAGTCTTACTCAGGATATATTTTCTATTGTTTTCTAACATTTCTCCATATTCTGAGAGTTGTTTTATTTGTACAGGTGTGTTTGCACATATATGTGCCTCTGTGTGTATGTGTATGTTTGTATGTGTGTATGCAAAAGCCTCAGCAACCTCATTCAGCAATCTTGCTCATGACTAGTATTCCATCACTTGAGTTCACGCCTATAATTCTAGGTATTCAGGAGGCTGAGATCTGAGGATTGCAGTTCAAATCCTGTATGAGTAGGAAAGAAATGTTCTGAGGCACTTATCTCCAATTAACCACCAGAAAACTGGAGAGCGCTGTGGCTCAAGAGGTAGAACACTAGTCTTGAGGTGAAGAGTGGAGAGATATTTCCCAGGCTGAGTTCAAACCCTGTCTCAACCATCAAAAAAAAAAAAAAGAAAGAAAGAAAAAAGATAAAAGAAAGAAAAAGAAATGAGATCTTGGCCACCAGTTCATTGCCAGTATAATTCCTGCTTTCTCACCATGGACTTTTTTTCCAGTTAAGTCCATGCTCTTATATCTAACTTGCTTTGGAACCAGAATTATTCTTCAATTGTACATTTTACAAATTTGCATGATTAGCAACCATGATTTAGAGGTAGAAGTTGAAAGAGAGTGGCCTCATCGTTCATGTTCCTCTTAGTATTAATTATTTCTCTATGTCACTCCCATAGATGTACATAATGGCCTTGGCTTTATTGGTTCAATGTTGTCTTATTTGCAGGGTCTTCTATAGTATATTGAACCATTATACTTAAACACAGAACTTTCCTTTCTCTTATTATTCCTATTGTTTCTTCTACTGTTAACTTGTGTACACTTGGGAAATAATTCACAACACACACACAAATTAACTTTTCTGAGAATCTTCTCCAAGTTAAATTTAATTTAAGAGCACTTACGGAATTTGAAGTTAATGTACTCATGGATAATGGTTTCTTTTATGTTTTTATAGTAAAAAATAATGTACAGAGGGCTTAGAGTTACATAAGTAAGGTAATGAGTACATTTCTCATTGTTACATCCTCTTTTGTTTTTCCTGTGTTATCCATTCCCTCCCCATCTGCCCAATTCCCCCTCCCCTCCACAAGTTGTAAAATTCGTTTTCTACATAGTGTCTTGTTCATATCATTGTTACAATAGTTCATCCTGAATCTTTGTTTCAGCATTTTGTTGTTTCAATTCCCCTTCCCACACTAGAAAAATGTATATGCAAGATGCAGGGCACCAACATCATATTCAGTGAAAACAGGAGTTATATCATGCGGGAAGAACATGGAGGAGAAACGAAAAAAATCACATAGTACATTTTAGATACATTAAAAACAATTTCAATAAAGAATAAAACAAGTTGTGTCCCTATCTTCATTTTTCTTAACATTATCTTATATGGCCATATGTACATGAATAATGTTTTTAAATTTTATATTTTGTATTTACTAAGTTGTCTCTGAAAGGCGTGTTACCTCATGTCCAAAGATGTATTTGTGCTAGTTCTATGAAGCCTGAAAACATTCATTTTACCTGAAGAGGGTACCTATCTTCAATTTTTTTAGCTCCCTTATCAAAGATTAGATGGCTATAGGTTTGTAGGTTCATTTCTGGGTTTTCAATTCTATTCCAGTGGTCCTGAGGTCGGTTCTTGGAGATTCCTCAAAAGACTCCACATAGAGCTCCCCTAAGACCCAGCAATCCCACTTTTGGGCATTAACCCAAATGTTCACAAACAAGGCCACATTAGAGGTACCAGCACGACTATGTTTATTGCAGCCTTATTTACCATAGCTAAGGTATGGAACCAACCCAGATGCCCCTCAGTAGATGAATGGATCAAGAAAATGTGGTATATATACACAATGGAATCCTATGCCTCCATCAGAAAGAATGACATTGCCACATTTGTTAGGAACTGGAAAGACTTGGAAAAATTATATTAATTGAAGTAAGCCACGCCCAAAGAAACATAGGTCCCATGGTTTTCCTTATTTCCAATAACTAGTATATGTCTGAGTCAAACAGAAAAGGTCAGATAAGTTGATGTTAGGGAAATGAACCCTAAGAAATGTATTCGAATGTTTTTTGTTCTTTCATGTGACTTTTTCTAACACATTTATAAGATGATTTCCTTGTTGCTTTTTATGTCCCTTCCCCACGGGATAACAATAACCCCTGATTTCACTGTATTTGATGTCGGTATAATTTCTGGAGGGGAACGGAAAAAAAATCAAATCATTTAAATAGGGATACAGGTGGACCCATTGCAGCAATGAGATGTACAACTCGTTATTTCAAAAACGAA